>NC_061097.1:233773-235941 GCF_015104395.2 Macrobrachium nipponense
CACACAACCACACACACACACACACACACATATATATATATATATATATATATATATATATATATATATATCTATATATATATATATATGTATATATATTATATATATATATATGTGTGTGTGTGTGTATGTGTGTGTGTGTGTGGGTTGTGTTACAGGCACACACACACACACATACACACACACATATATATATTGTGTGTGTGTGTGTGTGTGTGTGTGTGTGTGTGTATACAGGGTGCATCACGAGTTTATGCAATTAATTCAAGAAATGAAAAAAAAAATCCATCCTAAGAAAAAAATACTCTACAAACAAATACATTTTTAGGCTTTGTTTGTCAGTGAGGCGTACGTGATGTCTGAGCAGTCAGGGATATGGGGGAAGGGTCGATGAAATGCATTAGGCAACTGGATTGATAGTTTTTTTATTTTGATTTTTTTCTCGCAGGTTTTTGATAAATGTAACATTATAGTCACTTCAATTAGTAAATCACCTGTGAATAGACTTCACCGTAATCTAATTTTGATGATAGCTTTAAATGTCAAGAATCTGTTTTTATGTGAAATAGATAGAAGCAATTTCTTAGATATTTTTTCCTTTAACTGGTGTGTGATGAATACTTTTGATGGAGGAGAAGTTTTTTCTAAAATGTTTTAAATCTGATCTGAATGTAATGATAGGACTCTCTTTGATGAAGGGGAGATTTCATTTGGCTTGCTTTTTTCTTCTTTCTCTGAGTCCAGTAAATACCACTGACGGATTAAATTAAATCTATCTAAAGGATACACTTAATTTGGAAGTATTTTATTCACATCGGCCTAATCGCCGATTTTTTTTATCTTTCATATAACAGTGGAGCTTACTGTTGCAAAGCACATAAATAAACCACATATCTGCATATTTCACATTACTGGAACAGAAAGGCATTTTCTCCAGTTTATTACTCATAAAATGAATAAGGAATCTGACATTGGTAACCCTTACACACTCTTGGCGGAAAAGCGAGGCTGTTTAGAGTTACAAGTGAAGTGATCAGCTCCATCCTCTCCCCATAGCTGTGCGTACCCTGATACACCGTATGCGCCATCTTACTTGCTATTTAATGGTAACGGTTTTTTATATATCCACCTCACCGACAAAGCATGCCTTAAAATGCAAATGTTTATTGAACATTTCTGTTCTGGATGACTTTTTATTTTTCTTTTATTTCTCCAGATATTTGCATAAACTCATGTTACACCCTGTGTGTATGTATATATATAGGGGAAGGTGGGGCAAATGGCACACTTAACGTTTGAGTCCAATTTCTGTAAACCCTTTGCAATATATCTAAAGACTGTTATTTTTGTTCTCATCTTTGTTCATCAATAAACAAAATAAACTCTCTTTGGAAGATATATTTTTCATACTTTACCCAAGAAAATTGACAAAAGAATATAGACCCTGGTGTTCCATTATGTACACTGGTTAGGGCAAAATGGCTTTGGCATATGGGGCAAAATGGCCCCTCATGAATAAACACTTATCAACACATCTCAATCTGTGTTTTCACATAGAAATGTACCAGTAAATGTACTCAATACAAAAATGAAAAGAATATTCAGCATACAACTTAAAATTGTTAAGTACTCATAACTCTAGAAAGTAATTGGTCTTTGGCTAAATATCACTAAAACTAATAATTTCTTATCATTCTACTTACCAGTAATCAGTGACGTTGCCTTGCATGGGTAGTGATTATTGTTCATATATAAGAAATATAAAACATATTGTTCTTTTATATGTCCAAAGAAATGGTAACTTATTATCAGCAAAAATTAATACCTAACTCAATATAGACCTATGCACAAAATTTGCAGCTAAATTCATAATCATCTTCATCTACACATGCACATCCGTCATGAGCCCAGTATTTACAATCACCTCTCTTACTGTATTTTTCACTATAATATAAAGAGAACGTCTCGTCATCATCCTCGGACTCACTTGAAACCTTTTTTATTTTCTGATGTGCTTTGCCACTCTTATGTTTAAGTGCTACTGGCATTTTTGTTTTCTTTTTATCCTTCTCACTTATTTTTTTCTGAAGCATCTTATTCTATGGGCTTGATGTAATATGCTCCGACACAGTCTTTCTTACTTTACGCTTTGCTAATAACTCGATCTG
>NC_061097.1:236441-292384 GCF_015104395.2 Macrobrachium nipponense
ATCAATAATGACAATAAGGTCCAAAGTCCGGAAGAGCATTTTACACAACTTTTATGAGACATGTTTCGAGCAGAACTCTCACGCGTTATCAACCTACAAATCAAAATGGTTTTGACATGACAATTTTTTATAATAAAATTCACAATGATGCAGCAAAATTACTATAAAAACGAGAATACATATAAAAGATGACAAATTATAAAAAAAAAACTTTAAAAGATGGTTAATCTTAATAAATAAACCAATATAATAAAATAAGAGGAAATGCAAAATTTAAGTCACAAAAAAAAGGGGATCTAGTCAATATACAAAGAAGCAAAACGCAGACTAAAAACACAAAAAAGTGAGGTTGCAGAAAAGCTTTAGCTAAAGAAAGTTATATCTTGATGAGGTATAGTATTTATAAAATGTCTACTATGAGATTCACAGCCGGTGTCCCGGTGTTTTTCTGGAATAAAATTTTATCAACGTATCTGACAAAGATGACACTTTGTCACAGGGTATCTTACATCCCTACCTAATTTTTTTTTTTTTTTACTGTATTCTGTATTACGAAAGTTGCATAATTCTGGTAATTATAAGAGTAACACCGACTTCTTGTAAACATCGCCAGCAAACTCAGAGGAATGCCTTTCGAAGATATAAGGACGTAACTTATGACGTCATTAACTTGCCTCCTACTCGATGGATAATTGGCTATTCGTGAAAAAGTCTCAACCTCTGGCAACAATGAAATACAACCAATACTGATTGTTTACACTTTTTTAGCAGTGGTAGTAGTGGTAGTAGTAGTAGTTGCTTTGGATGTCCGAGGTGTAACTCCGTTACCCAAAAAAGGGCCCTATTCTTTCAGTTTACCTGTTCAAGCTTACGTAGGGTTTGTCACGGGCCTCCTCACTTCTAAACAATTGTGCAAGTCGAATCACAAAACCTGTCGTGCAACCACGGAGATTGTGACTTATCATAGCCGCCATTCTTGAAGCCTTGACAAAGTACGAATATTCATTCAGAATTTCAGAGGCAGCTCTTTGTCGTCATCACCTGGTGGGAGGAGTTGGTACGTCGTATGTTTACGTCACTTATAACGTTGAACTGATACATTAGAGTGTTCCGCCACTGACTTCGGCTGCTTTATTTTACCTTCTAATATAAGTAATGAAGAATGCTGCCGAAAATTAGGTATGGATGTAAGTATACTATGGCTAAGTAATATCTTTGTGAAATGCACAGAAATAAGTTCTTCCGGAAAAACACCGGGACAACGTCTCTGAATCTCATTGTAGGTCTGCTACAAACTGCGCATTGATTAAAAAAAAAATCTTCAATGTGTAAATGGTGACCCAGTCTCCTCGCTGTATTCTCTAATTACACCGTAACTAGGCCTTTGAAGAGAATTACCTGTATTAAATGACTTACCGAGGTCTTCAAACCCTCTCATCCAAGCTGATCCTGTAGTTTTATCCAACGGAAATGGTATAACAACCACTATAAAAAATACACTGCCATTTCTAGATCAGGTTAAACAGAAGGCTTCTTGGTATAGGGTCTTTAATTTTAAAAAAGTTGCCTAATTTATTTTGCAAAGTGAAACATATTTTGATAGCCAGCTGAGAGTAATCAATGGACAAAATAGAAATTCATTGCTTTATAAATCCTAGCGATGAGTTCCAGTAAAAAAGGTTAAAAGTCAATCCATACAAGGTTTATTTACGTTAGCGGTAGTTTTGGGTTGCATATTTTTTCCGATGTTGTTTACCAATATATTGTAAGATATTTTAGCCATCCCCATCTCCAAATAACGTAAAATATTCATAATTCAATATAGATTCAATCTCCTCTTAAAATCTCACAACATTGCTTTTGAGGGATTAACTTCAAATTCTCCTCTCTTCCACGCTGACTGCACTTGCCTTGCCCTTCAGGTAGCAGAATCAAAGGGACACCTTGCTGGGAGAGAGATTAACCGTCGCCATATTTGAATTGGCACGTGCTAATCACATGTTGAAACAGATATGATCAGGCATCTGCTATTACTCAAGCATATATTCATTAAACAAGACCTACAGTCTCTATGATTTGGTCGCTCTTTGTCAGTTGTAGGCTATAGGCTATTTGATTTTCCTAAGGCTTTTCTTTTCACTATAACTAATATCATGCATTGCAAATAAGAAGTTAACAACCACTTTCCCAGAGTTGATAGAAAAGCAATGGTAAAAGTCCTAGAGTAAAAGGAACTTTTGAAAGTAAAAAAAGAAAGAAATCCAAGACAAATACACAAAGAATGGAGCATCAAATGGAGCCCAGAAAACTTTTTATTGCGTCTCTTTCCTTTCGCCTTTTCAAGGACGGACCAGATCCAAGATTATACAACTTCGGGAGGAAATACAAATTAATTCGCTTTGCGAGGGCGAAGGGAGTGGGGGCCACTTAAGGGAATAAAAGGGGCGGGATGAGCACGAAAGAATGAGCGGAAAGGCATAGAGAAGCAATGTAGAAAGAACTTGTTCCATTAAATTATTCGGAATTTCTGTTCTTCACTCTGGTCCATTTTCTAATCAGATTGTATCAGTTTAAGAGATGTGAATTGTGTCATCGGTTCTTCGGTATAATAAGATAGAAAAGTCTTCTTATTTTTTTACGTAATTTCCATGAATAGATATAATAATAATCAATACTTGGTCAACATAACAGCGCAAGATATTATGTCCAACAACCTTACTAAATTCTGGCTAGTTCTAAACAGGACACTGGAACCTACAGCACACAAGGCAGGGGAAATGCTACTGTACCTGGATAATAAAAGACAGGGCGATGAGAGTAGGGACAGAGCCGCTGGCAGGCAAAGGACAAATTCCAAAAAACGATTTTAGTACTGATTGCAGATGGTCACAAACAAGATGGAAGTCTATAGATCTTTGTCTCGTAATTGTGAAACCTAAAAATACTGACCACACAAGCGCTGTCGGGTATCATTATGACGTCTGTGAGTAATGGAGCCTCTTGTCTTTAAGAGCTCTGACTTATATAGACTTTTATCATATAACCTCCTCCGTTTATTCTTAATTCCTACATAGTATACATCAGTTACACAACCACTCTTTCAAAGATATAAGACTTTATCGGAAATTAGTTTCTCGAATCCGCTTCCCCAGAAGTCCTCAGGATACAATTCCTACCTTTCTCTTAATATTCTTATTCGCCAACAATAAGAACAACGCTTATAATTTCCATTATTTTCATTGAGAGCTCCATTCTCAGAAATTATTTTTCATGTTAATTATGTAAATATTCAGATGAAAAGCTATATTCCCCCAAATATCCCGAATAATACAGATGCAACGATGCACATTGCAAAACCTGGTATCATAATACACAATAAATGTTAATAAGTACCGAGGTGATGATAATTTAAGGAAAAGGAAACTTTGAATTAAATTCACAGTAATGGACGAGGACGAAGGCGTAGAGAGTCAAGAGGATGAACTTGGAATCAGCCAATGGGTTCTCAACGATCAGGGGAGAACTCTTAGAATAGGCTTTGGACCGTCTCTCTCATAAGATATGAAGAAATTATAGTAATATTGAAGTCAGTGACTTCAAAAACTGAATTATGCCAATAAGATTTTCATCTGGATTCGCTGAAGAGGGAGATAAAAATTGCTCTGAACAGAAAACATACCACTGATCAGGCAGGTAGAATCAGAAAGTGGTAGTAAATGTATTTTTGCTCTTGTATCGAGCCACCTAATTTAAAGGAGATGATCATTTTCTTTAGGTAATCGTAATAATAAACAAATAAATAAATCATGCAATTTTATAAACATTCATATCAAAATATAACATTTAATATTCCTCAAGTAAATAAAAACAAGATAAATGAAAAGAACTTCGAATATCTTCCAGGCAGAAATAGTTACGGGAAGTTTTGGAATATGTTAATTTTTCTTTGAATAATAGATGCGGCAAGAAGAGGGGTGTGGGGGGCGGGGGAGTCCAGAGAGAGAGAGAGAGAGAGAGAGAGAGAGAGATTCAATGGATTATCAAAGTTATCTTTCAAAGTACACCCTTATCTTACGTAAATCACTGAATAGTGAATTTGCATAATTTTTCCAAATATATTTTGTCGTGAAGACGAATATCCAGTAGATCAAAAGTCATGAGAAAATATAATAACAATAAGTATATATATTACTCTTGGAAAGAAATCTTTATTGTTATAAATTACTGTTTAACAAGAAAGACAAAATGCTTTGAATTTGCAATGAAAAATGGACAGATTTGTTCCTGACATGTTTATATTCATCCAGCACCATACGTACATCATAAGAAGAGTTTCTGTTACTGAATAGCTGTATATATAAAGCACAGATATTATGAATATTTGTAATTTCCATTGATAAGATTCGTTTGTATTAATCAATAGCTATTTTAACAGACAGAGAAACACTGTTTATTTTACTAAACTAATCTCAAACCTCTTAGATTCTCTTTAATATATCCACGTCCATTGAAAGATTCTACATTTTCTTCCTTATATAAAACGGAGACATGAGAGGAATGATAATAGGCCATTCGAATAACAATCACTAGAGGAAAATAAATGCTAAAGATGAGTCTCTTGCGTTGCTGGAATAAATTCCTTAAAGTCAGTTTCTAGAAGGCATTATATATGTTGGAAAATGCCAGATGAGCTGTAAAGACAGTGAAAATAACATACAAGAATAACAAAAATAAAAAGAACACGAACACTAAAATAGGATATTTGCAGAAAAGAATAAAATGCACGGTTTAAGAAGAGATAAAAGCGTTAAGAGACAACATCAGAACTATGACAAGTAAAATGGGAAGGGAAAACTGGAATCAGCCTGCTATTTTAGTATCTATGCAAACAAACTCCAGGAATTTTGTATTTAACCTGACGCCATTAACTTTCAGCTTCTCACCAATCCTAAGCCTTTTCATCTGCATTCTTCCAAGGTGAGATAACACTGATTGCTGATGGTCAGGCTGCAAAAAAGAGGTCACGGTGAAACTACATCAAAGGCACAGTACAAAAATGAAGGTCCTCTTTTCCCTTCCAATATATCAAAGTCTACGTTAGATTTAACGCTCGATAGACACCAAAGGAACAATTTTATTTTTATTTTATATTGAGGGTGAATCTCCCCTCCCGACTTTTAAGGAGTAAAAGATAGTGCGAGGCAGAGTCAAGGTGCATTCTTATTTACTGACACAAAATCCGTGAGAGGTCAAAAACTCTTGCGAGTATAAAAGTCGCATTTGACACTAGGGAAAACGGAGAGATATCTATATGCAGCAGATGTGTTTTCTCACACCTGGAAAATGGTTAACAATCCTATAAACAAATTAGGAAGATAGTTCTTTACATATGGTTGGAAAGCTTGTAATGTCTGACATGCGTTAGTAATTTCAGTGCTAACAATGTCATCTTTTACGAAGAGCCAGTAGGAACTAGAGAAGCCCATGCCGCACTTGTGGAACCACTAGAATGAGCCTTATTTTTTTCAAGTTATCAACTAAATTCAGCTTTTTTCTGTTTGTGCAGGACACAAAACCCTGTAGGCAAAGTCCATATCGTCTGAGTCCAGAAAAAGCAGAATCTGTGAGGAAGGAAATTAGTTACATGCTAGATAATGATTTCATAGTACCTAGCGAGAGTAAATGGAGTTCCCCGGTAGTTCTGGTGAAAAATGATGGATCAGATTTCCGGAAAGTAAACAGTGTAACTAAGCAAAGCAATTTTCCCTTACCCAGGATTGATGATTGCTCAGATAGAATCGGAAATTCCAAATTCATTTCAAAGCTGGATTTGGCTGAAGGTTATTGGCAAGTACCTTTAAGTGAACGAGCCCGGAAAATATCCGCCTTTATAACGCCATTTGGTAGTTTCGAGCCCAAAGTTATGGCTTTTGGCTTGAAGAACGCAGCCAGTACCTTCCAAAGGTTAACGAATAAAGTTTTAAATGGTATCAACAACTGTGTCGTGTACTTAGATGATCTTGTGATATTCTCAGAGACTTGGGAGGACCATGTAAGGATTATAGCAAGAGTCTTGGAAGCCCATACAAAAGCGAATCTCGTTCTTAATCTAAGGAAATGCGAATTTGGGAAAGCCTCTATTATTTAAAGTAGGTCTTGGTAAAATCTGTCCAAAAGGTCGGAACATAGAAGCTATCGTAAATTTCCCAATCCCGAAAACTAATAATCAGGCCATGAGATTTCTCGGAATGGTTTCGTATTTCCATAGATTTGTACCAAATTTCTCAGAAATAAGCGCTCCCATAACTAATCTGTTTAAGAAAGCAGACAGTTTTGTATTTGATGGCGCGTGTGTGGAAGCTTTCAACAAGTTAAAGGCTATAAAGATTCACGAGCCAGTTCTATTATCACCTGATTTTGGTAAGGAATTTAATTTAGCGATCGATGCCTGTGATATTGGCGTAGGAGGGGTTTTGTTACAAGAAGTGAATGGAATGAAACTTCCAGTTGCCTATTATTCAAAGAAACTGAATAAAACGCAGCAGAATTATTCAACTATTGAAAAGAAACTGTTTAGTTTAGTTACAGCCTTGCACGTAGTATAGTGATCATAATCCGTTAGTTTATTTGCAGAGGTTTAAGAATAAGAATAAACGTATAATGCGTTGGAGTTTAGAATTACAAGACTATAACCTGAAGATAGTTAATATAAGGGGAAAGGATAATGTTATAGCTGATTGCCTCTCTAGAGATTTTTTGGAATGAGTAGCCTGAGGACCGCTTTCTGTGTTTGCACGGTCGGTCGAGTGTGCCTGTTTAACTGAGCTAAAGCTTTATGCAGAATTGTTCCCTGTTTCTGATTCTTGTTTCTCTAAAAAAAAAAAAAAACAGTTTGATCATCATTTTTTTTTTATGGGGGATGGGGGGATCGTCGTTTTCGGGGGGAACGTGTCTTTTGAATCATGTTAATCACCCTATAGCAAAGAAACATATATTAAAGGAAAAGAAAATGTATCTTCTTCGAGTATGTCTGCAGAAAGGTGGTATTCCCGCACGTGTTAGAGGTCTCAGACCTCATGATTGTTCGAGAATACTCAGGTGTGTTGTGGAACTATAGCACGTGGCCGTGGACAGAAACGCCGCGTATTATGATGTAACATTTCGTCTAGATCCTTCTAAAAAGCTCCTGTCGAGAGACAATGACGTTTGCTGGTTAAGCTCCGCCCTTTTCAGCCCCACCCCGAGATCGACGTATATATAATATATTGACCCTGAGGAAGAGGAGAGATCAGGTCATCAGAGAGAGATAAGAGAAGAAGGAAGAGACGAATTGATAAGAGAGGGTATGAGGATGCACGAGAGAGTGTGTGAACAGAAACAAGTAAAGTCAGCAGTTCGTAGTTGGGGAGAGAGAGAGAGAGAGATCCTGACGTCGAGTAACCCTTTCAGAGAAGAAACGTCCTACAAGTGGTTTTGAGGAGTAACCCGCCCTTCAAGTTTCAAGACTAAGGCACTCCTTCCTGCAGTATGAAAATAAGAGGCCGCTGAAGTTTCTACTGTCCCCTTTTGTTAAGCCCTTGTTTCGAGCTCTGATTTTAACATCTGCAAAACTGGCTAGCAAGTATTTTATTACTGCACTATTGTTCCCCCATTTACTTATGTCAGATTTAATTTTGTATGTAAATATGAGAATCCATTCTGCATTTATCTTTGTTAATAACCTTGTAAATAAAATTGTTCTGTGTGTTTCTTTCTATATTTGTATCCCGAGTTTCAACTGTTGGTGTTGAATCCTTTTGTTTAGTATAATAAAGAACCTGACCCTATCTCGGTCCCTAAAACCTCCTTATTACTTTTATGTATATATTAATAATAATACGATTAGAATACTCTTGTACAGAGTTCGTTGATACTCAGAAAGTGTATACTTCAGTAATTATGCATACTGCTACAAGGTCAAAGACCCTTTTGTATACATTATTTCCCTTTGTGCTGGTCGCCCCATATTGCCTTTGGTGCATTAAGAGGACATTGTGAACCCTTCGTTTCCAACTACAGTCACTTTCTTGCCTCGCAATCAATAAGACTCCCTCCCACATTCTGATACATTGAAAGCTGCAACTAATTGCGCTCACGTGGAGTTCGTTCTCATTAACAGGAGGTGTAACACCTCCAGGTAATAATTCCCTTCTCTTTCTTTTAATTAAGGCTTCGCTTTCATTCACTTCTCTCTCTCTCTCTCTCTCTCTCTCTCTCTCTCTCTCTTCCGCCGAAAGAACCTAATATACTCAACATTACATACTCCTTGCTTGTTCTGTCATTTGACACACGTTTTTACGTACAGGAATCTTAAACAGGAAACAAGATTTATATCGGCTAATGTCACCTAGATTTTGCAGAATATTTGTTAGATTTTTTTCGCCTTTTTCATCTAGTTTCTGTGTCCTCTTTTTCTTTTATATTCTCGTACTGTGTTTTTCATTTTCTCTCAGTTCGGCACTGCGATCTGTGTAAGCTTGCCTTGTAATTGACTCCCTTTGAAGTAATTCTATGTTAAATATTAAATAGATATTTTCAATATTAAATTAATAAGTTAACCTAAAATTGTCTACCACGTGAAAATTTGCAACATCATGGATGAATTTGTTTAGTATATTCGCCAGTCAGTGTGTTTACAAGTTATAGAATCTTCTGAAAACTGAGCGATAATGAAATGTTGTGGATCCAATTGGGGGTCCAAGTATTACATATATGATGAAAACCTGGGACAATATTCTCCTATCCTTTACCTACTTATTAAGTGATAGTTTGAAATCTCTACCGCTTTCCAGAAACTAGACTGAATTGAGAAATATCCGTTGGACATCTCTGCATTTATGTATTTTGGACTATTCTTTGGCCGACTCTTTGTTCATTATAGGAAAAGACCACCTTAATGAACCAAACAAAAACTTCTTTCAGTTTTCTTCTGAATATTGAAAAAGAAACCCACAAATTCAATTTGTAACTTGTTTACTTCTAAGTATTACATTTAGTTTTACTCCACACTCGAGTACTTTCAGGCCCTTCTGTGGCCCCATTTCTGCAAAGAGATGAAGACTGCTGGGCCTTGACCAGGCTAAACATCCCAAACATCCCAAGTACTCGAGTGTGGAGTAAAACTAAATGTAAATACTTAGAAGTAAACAAGTTACAAATTGAATTTGTGGGTTTCTTTTTCAAAAGACCTTAATGTCAAATTCTAGCGTATGACTAAAGTGAGGCCATTCACACTGTTGCAGCAAGTCCACAAAGACTCGTTTGCTCTCACCGCCTCTGTTTTCCTTCCTCAGACAATAACCGCATTTCACAAGCCTGGCCCTTCTTATGTTGGCTTGTAACATGGATTTCTCTGTATCCTTTTCTCTCACTACAAGCACGAGCTGACAATTTATGTTCTGGGAAATTACAGAGTGGATATATTTACCACCAGTATTTTTTTTTCGGCCTGAAAGCCTCATAAAATCGGAATTTCTTGTAGAAGAAATGAGAACCGAAAGACTTCCACTACTCTGATGAGTTTCTTTCTCACGCGAGTCTCATGACTTGCTTGGAAATGAAACGTGGCCTCCCTTATCCTCTCTCGACCTTTTTCTTCTCGCAGCGTCTCTGTAACTAAGTTTTGCCATTTCTGAAATTGCAATTTCCATCATCTTATTTTCTTTTCGTTTCCTTAATTCTACCAGCTGCTCTGATATACAAATTTTTTTGTTCTAAATTCGATCTTAATTGCATGAACACAAACAGAAAAGTATGTAAATACTGGTTGTTTGAAATATAAATATTTTACTTTATTGAATGAGTATTGTGTTTGATCTAAAAACTACTACAGTTGGCTAAGTGCCATGTACACACGTAATTCTTTAACATTTTAGATTAACAAAGGCATAATGACGTTTAACATAGCGTTTGTAGACAGTAACTTTCATCAGGATTCAAACTCAATCTCTTCAGGTAGACAATTAAGTCCCATGGAAATTAGACTTATGCCAGACACATAAATTATATATATAATATATATATATATATATATATATATATATATATATATATATATATATACCTATATATATATATACACACACACACACACACACACACACATATATATATATATATATATATATATATATATATATATATATATATATATATATATATATATATATATATATATATATAATACTTCTAGGGCACAATTTTTCACGGATACAACATTCATTGAATAGAATGGCTTTCTCACTGTTAACCAGCTTTTTTGAAATTGCTTCATATTTTCTAATTATTTTCTTTACTTCATTGTTCAGGTACTAATGGACACATAATGGGGTTCTTCCATTTACTCTAGTATTTTTACACGCGACAGCTGTTTCGTCAACCTATACGTATTGACGTTATCAAGCGTACTGATACAAATATGTTGTTTGTTGTTTAAGATTAAGCTGGCCTTGTGCCAGCACGGGCTCTTGCTCACAAAGCAGCCCGTATATACAAATATGAGCCTACATGTGTTTTGTGACGTCATGAGGACGGAGAGGTAGTACAATTGCCAGATACCTAGTTTTAAGCATTTACAAAAGACTATGGTGCAACATAAAGTAAGACAAATAAATAAATATGTTAATAACAGAAATTATATAAAAAGTTGAAAGTAAGTTATTATATACACATTATACATAAATATATATTAATTACATATATGTTTAATTCACTGAATGTCAGTGTGCGCTCCTGGTCCGTGTGGGTGTTTTGTTTTCCACGCGGTTGAAGGGCTGCCTCCTACACGAGGGCAAGGATCGGGCTGCCTCACGTTGGATGTTAAGGTTGGGGCGTTGCATGGCAATGCTGACTGCTTCTGATATCAATAAACGATTGCAGTTGCCTTCCTTGTGTATTATTTTGGTGTTTGTGAGAAGTTCTTGTAAGGATGGTTTTTTATTGTGGGTATCCACAAATGCTGATGAATGGCTCCTTGGTTTCTGTGGGCCTGCATGCGACGTTTGAGTGTAGTGGTTGTGTGTCCGATATAGCATTTTTGGGGGGACTGACATTGCTCGTAAGCACAGACAAACTTGTATACTGTATCAGATTTAACCTCTTTCTCCGTTGATGGGGCCGTACTATTCTTCATTACCAATGAGGCCGTAAAGTTTGGTTTGCAGTAAATCCTTGCTGTTATTTTGTTATATGGCGCTAGGGGGGTGGTTCCTCTTCGCAGTATACCAAGGATGGCTTTCCTTTCATCTTCGTGGTGTTTGTTGTATGGTATCTGATGGTATATCACTATTTCTTTGTCTTTGTCTTGTGTGTTGTCCCTCGGGGTCGGGTTATGGAAAGCCTCTAATCTCTTTTTGACAACTTGCTGGATCATGTCATCTGGGTAGCCGTTATTTGTGAGCAGCTGTTGAACTCTGTTGATTTCTTCGTTAGTCGCTTTCCACGTCGAACAGTGTGTTATGGCGCGTTTTATGTATGCATTTACCACAGATCGTTTATATGCATCAGGGCATTCTCCTCTAGCATTTAAGCATCTCTCAGCGTCTGTCTTTTTAGTGTATACGGTGGTATTGTATTTGTTGTTCTTTTGTGTCACAAGTCATCACTTCTTTATCTACCGTAAAATTTAATGTAGAATTTGCTTGGAGTTTATTTACTAATTCTTCTATGTCATTGTCGCCCTTTGTTGTGATAAAGATATCATCAATATATCTCTCATAGATTCTGGGTTTTGGGTGTTCTTCAAATGTGACCTCTTCTGTGGTGCCATGTATGCGTTTGCGAAAAGAACCGCAAGGGGGGAACCCATTGCTATGCCGTTCTTTTGCCGATATATTTCGCCCCTATGTGAGAGGAATGGGGCTTCCTTTGTACATGCTTCCAGCATCTCTTTTAAGATTTTTTCGGGTATCGGTAATGGTGGTTTCTCAGAGCGGTATATCTTGTCCATGATGATTTGTATTGTTTCATCCACTGGTACGTTACCAAATAAACTTTCAACGTCCAGGGATGCTATGTCTTTGTCGGGTGCGGTGTCTTGCAGTAGGTCGATGAATTCCGTCGATGATTTTAGCGAGAACGTTGAGGGAATGTACGGCGCTATAATTTCGTTCCATTTCTTAGCCACTTTATACATGGGGGATGTCATTTGGGATATAATGGGCCGTAGTGGGTTTCCCTGTTTGTGGATCTTGACTGTGCGTAGCAGTATCCGGGTGCAAAGTCTCTCTCTGTTCTTTGTTCACCTTTTCTGTTAGTCTCATCATTTTCTTTTTGAGGTCATTTGTTGGGCCTTTTTTAAGTGGCTGAAACTTATTATTATCACTTAGTATATTATCCATTTTGGTGTCGTATTCATCTCTATTCATTATGACGTACATTGCGGTTTTATCTCCTTTTGCGTATTATTATGGTTTCGTTTTCTCTCAGTTCTTTTGCCGCTTTTTTTTAGCTGTGGACTGACTATGTGACTAAAGTAGTTACCACGTGTTCTATTGGCCTCACCCAGTAATTCAGCGATGCACTCTTGCTTAAGTTCGATTTTGCGTTCTTCTTTCAGTCGCATGTAGGCTCATATTTGTATCAGTACGCTTGATAACGTCAATACGTATAGGTTGACGAAACAGCTGTCGCGTGTAAAAATACTGGAGTAAATGGAAGAACCCCATTATGTGTCCATTAGTAACCTGAACAATGAAGTAAAGAAAATAATTAGAAAATATGAAGCAATTTCATAAAAGCTGGTTAACAGTGAGAAAGCCATTCTATCCAATGAATGTTGTATCCGTGAAAAATTGTGTCCTAGAAGTATCAAATATAATGGCCGGGCACGGTCGAGTAGGAACGAGGTGGATAAATGCCTCCGACGACGAATGGAAGAATCAGCAGAAAAGATCACCAAACTGCAAGAAGAAAGAGCAACAAAGTGGAGTGAATTCTGTAATACTACTACCACAGAGACCCAATGTGCTGTGCAACAACAAGTGGAAGGAGAAATAGAAAAGCATTCGAAAATAGTCAGTGCAAGGCATAGCAAAAAGTTTCTGATATTAAACGGTGGACCAGTGAGAAACGACGAGAAAAAAGCCGGGAATATTAACCTATCAGGAATAGAGTTGAATGAAGACCAAAAGCAGTTACTAAATCTAGGCCTGAACTGCCATTACATACGAAGACCACACCCTGAATCCAAGAGGATTAAGATAGAAGTATTAATCGATAAACTACTGCGACTGAAAGAAGAACGCAAAATCGAACTTAAACAAGAGTGCATCGCTGAATAATAGTACGGCCCCATCGACGGAGAAAGAGGTTAAATCTGATATAGTATACAAGTTTGTCTGTGCTCACGAGCAATGTCAGTCCCCCCAAAAATGCTATATCGGACACACAACCACTACACTCAAACGTCGCATGCAGGCCCACAGAAACCAAGGAGCCATTCATCAGCACTTTGTGGATCCCACAATAAAAAAAAACCATCCTTACAAGAACTTCTCACAAACACCAAAATAATACACAAGGAAGGCAACTACAATCGTTTATTGATATCAGAAGCATTCAGCATCGCCATGCAACGCCCCAACCTTAACATCCAACGTGAGGCAGACCAATCCTTGCCCTTGTGTAGGAGGCAGCCCTTCAACCGCGTGGAACAAAACCACCACATGCGGACAGGAGCGCACACTGACATTCAGTGAATTAAACATATATGTAATTAATATATATTTATGTATAATGTGTATATATAACTTACTTTTAATTTTTTATATAATTTCTGTTATTAACATATTTATTTATTTGTCTTATTTTATGTTTCACCATAGTCTTTTGTAAATGCTTAAGACTAGGTATCTGGCAATTGTACTACCTTTCCGTCCTCATGACGTCACAAAACGCATGTAGGCTCATATTTGTATTCTCTACGGGCTGCTCTGTGAGCAAGAGCCCGTGCTGGCATAAAGCCAGCTTAATCTTAAACAACAACATATTTGTATCAGTACGCTTGATAACGTCAATACGTATAGGTTGACGAAACAGCTGTCGCGTGTAAAAATCACTGGAGTAAATGGAAAAGAACCCCATTATGTGGACCATTAGTAACCTGAACAATGAAGTAAAGAAAATAATTAGAAAAATATGAAGCAATTTCAAAAAAGCTGGTTAACAGTGAGAAAGCCATTCTATTCAATGAATATATATATATATATATATATATATATATATATATATATATATATATATATATATATATATATATATATATATATATATATATATATATATATATATATATATATATATATATATACATATAATATATATATATATACTATATATAGTATATATATATATATATATATATATATATATATATATATATATATATGTATATGTATATATATATATATATATATATATATATATATATATATATATATATATATATATCTATATATATATATATATATATATATATACATAGATGTGTGACGAAGAGAGCATCTTTTCAGTGATGTGAAGATGGACAACAGACTTGCCAGCTCCCAGAAGATGAATTTTGGCTTCAGTTCCCAAAAGAATAACTTACTGGACTTTATTACCAACCAGGTAAATGAATTGTGACGTGACGTTTCCTGTACATTTTATATGATGTGACGAGTTTTACACTTCACTTCACATAAAAGTTTCTTTCGTCGTCATTTCACGTGCAATCTTCACAATGATAGTAAAGTATATTTTCTTTCTTTTCAGATTGGTGTAACAGATACAAGGACCCTTGGTGTAAGGAGTGCCAAATTCAGAAGTTTTGGCGCAGCATCTATTTCATCTCATACTAATAATCATAATTTTTTATATAAGAAAATGCATAAGTATTTAAGTATGATCTATGCAGCTCTGACTATCAAATCATTTTAGATAATTTTTGTGACTCCAGTAACATAATGTGTTAAATGTGATTGACTCTCAATTAGATGAATTATTCATGACGTTCCTTTTCTCCGTATGCTCAAGATTTGCTTGCAAAGGAATATCTTGCTGATGGCTGTACCATTTTTCCCCAGGTGTACCTTTTAAGCGTCTTCCCTCAAAGGTTTTTCGTTAGCAATTTTGACAATATAAATGCATGTTATTGAGGAGAGTGGGGTCTTTGGTCTTCGGAGTGGTCCATTATCCGTTATCTAAAATGTTTCGATACACTTTGTTATTGTACCGACTGTTGTTGGTGAATTTTATTGACTTATATGAAAATGATTAACCAAAATCGAGAATTCTTACTACGCTGTATAGAATGATGCATTCCTCTCCTATTATTGACAATAGATTTCATCATGTGCTTTTTCTTTTTAAGTAATCCGAAGCAGACGATTAGGGGAAATGAACAACCTGCCAATTTTTCCTCATCGCTTCGTCTCAATCATCTATCCCAGTTTTGAGTATAATGATCGATGGCTTCATCGGCTTAACATACCGAAAAACCAACATAAATGTGCTGAAATCGTCACTAGAATACCATTTTTCTTTAGTGGTTCTGATTCCCATTCAGTTTACAAACACATACACAGACTTTTGCATATGCTTGATTAAACACACGCACACTACACGCACACAGCATCTCTATTCTCGCTTGAACGAAAAAGTACACAAGAGGCTTCATGAATATCAATATTAATAGTTAGATCATTGTCTTTTGCTTATTTCGTGCACTTTTTTGGCGATCACATTTCCATTTCAGCTTTTGTTTGCTCTGCCTGGTTCGTTGAGCTCAGACATCCATAGTCTGGGAATTATTATTATTATTATTATTATTATTTTTTTTACAAATTAATGTCGATAAGGGAAGGGCATTCGGTTGCAATGATCGGCCACCCGACCAGCAAGGATCAAAATCCTTGCAGGGAGGAAAGAGCCAGAGACGTTCCGCTGAACTTATAAAGCTTTTGTCGAACTATGCTGAGGCTTGTAGCTAGTACTTAGTCGACTGCTTTGGGTTGTAGCCAGTGAGACGAAGAGCATGCAGAACAACCTCATCTCAGATCACGAACTTGGCACCCTCTGTAATGGAAAAGGATTATAATAATAATAATAACAATAATAACAATAATAATTATAAATAATAATAAAATAATAATAATATATAATAATAATAATAATAATAATAATAATAATAATAATAATAATAATAATAATAATAAAAAGAAGTATTACCTAGAAAAAAAGGGAATAAGCGATTAAGGGCTCACTATTAATTTCAATCCTGTATGTCAAATAAAACATATATATATATATATATATATATATATATATATATATATATATATATATATATATATATATTGTAGAGTCGTGTTTTTATTTTTCTTTAAAGTGTCCGTCCGCACATATTCTATCTGCCCTTACATTTGAAAACTACTGACGCTAGTGGGCTGCAAATTGGCATATTGATCGCATACTCCAATCATCAAAAACACCAAATTGCAACCATCTAGCCTTAGGTGTTTTCATTTAATCTAAGGTTAAAATTAGCTATAATCCTGCGTCTGCCCACGCCATAGGACATGCCACCATCGAGCCGTGGCTGAAGGCTTCATGGGCCACGGTTTAAACAGCATACGATGTACGGATATTCTATTGTGCTAAAGAAACTTTGGTGCATTTTTACTTGTTAATGGTTCTAATTAATCACCTCGATACGTTAAAGAAACATTACACAGCCTTTTTTCAACTTTCTTGCATCACAGAATCATTTAAAGAAGATTTCGGCTGTCTTGCTTGCCTCCATCTATTTGCAAGAATCAGTCTACAAAAATATATTCATCTTTAAACAGCCGTCCCCACTCCGCCCACCCTCTCTGTCTGTCTGTCAGTCTCTCTCTCTCTCTTCAAATGAAGCAAGTATGCATGAATTGCAGACCTTTCCCATCACACTGGTAATTTATGGTGTGATTCAACTTATTCTTGACCCTTTTTCCCTCAGATGTTTATGGCATGACCCTTTTCCAGTCGCTGTAATTTCGCCCTATAAAGTCTGAAGGGGATCTTCGCTTTGAAGGAGAACAGGCAGTGGGGGAAGAATAATGTCCCTTTTACCTTAAACATTGTTATGCACAGCACAGTGGTTCTTTCTTTTTGTTTTCTTAGGGACACACGCACTCACATATAATAGTTATATTTGCACTGTACTTAATCGCGGTATTTATAAAGAAATAATTATGGTTGCAAATTATAAATAAAAACACCTTATTCCCACGAAATTTTAAGAAAGATTGTTTAACAGAGGATATGATTATTTTGTGCAATTAAATGTTGAATATAAGTTTATGAAGAAAGCGTTGAATATCCTTTAATGTGAAATATTCCAGTTCTCATGGCATTTGGGTAACTGGAAAACCTTATTATGGGAAAATTATATAGACGTTATCATGTCTAAGAGGTCACTACATTTTTAAACAGAAATGATCTTTCTTCTTCTATCTCTACCTTCTCCCTTCAACGTCTCGAGAAAACATATTACTGAGGAAAGATCGCTACAACAAGTAACATCCGAATATCTCCCAATACCAGTTTGCGTAGTTGTAAGTGGAAGAACAAACAAAAAAACAAGAAAAAATAAAAATTTCATTGACAATATTAGTCTTGTGTTGGACGCTTATGAAGAGAACTTCGAAGGAATATATCAATTTGTTTTCAAATTGTCCCCAAACGCTCATAAAGAGACATCAAGAAAAGGTCACAGTCTCCTCAATGAAACATTATAAAACAGCCCCGTTAAGTTTCTTTATGGTTTGTTCAAAATGATATTCGGGGGAATAATACTATCCGCCAAACAAATGTGAAAATTTCATTTGCGAAAGAAAATCGTGGTCCCTCTTTTAGTATTTTCTTGTCCATAGCTAAAATGAATCATACCTACGGCCATCGACTACTTACATGCATACAAGTGTGTGTGTGTGTGTGTGTGAAGGCTGGCTAGGATTCATCTGACATTTGGCCATTACAGCTATGCTGTCAGTTCCTTTCATCACTCAGGGTTCACTGACGAACAAGAGTAGCTGAGTTCTTTCATTTGCTGTGAGATACTTATCGACTTCTGATGACTTTTGTTATGAAGCAGAATATGCTAATACTGTGCACCTGCAAATATCATTCTCATCAATAGAGGTAATAAGCTAATTAGATTTAATTAAAAAAAAAACATTATTCAAAATAAAATGTTTAGGCATTGCTATTTGTAAGGTACTGTCAATATATTTACTGTATTTTCTCTCAAACTTTCATAAGAGTAGCACAGTAATGCTTATTAAAAAAACCTATTAACGATTATAATCCGTAAGCCAAGGACAATATGCGGAAATGAAATAGAACCTAAAACTTGGGAGCTGAAATGAATCGCACTTAAGGAATCAAAGATCCAAAGTTCTACCGGTGTCACTACTCCTTCGTTTTGGCAAAGCGGCATTGTCACTACTTTTATTGTCGATACAGCCTTCGTCCAAATTTCTCGATAAGAATTTCTATACCCTGAAATCGAAGAGATGGTAGTGCGTGAAACTCGAATCTGGAATTCGGTCAAAAGTTAGTTTAAATATTGTTTGTGTAGTTGCCACTTTAGCTTAGCATGTAAGCATTCTTTTACTATCATTAAAAATACATTTTAATAACTTATTGTAATATATTATATTTACATATTTGTCTCCTTTCTCTCTTTATTAGTGCGCGGAGCGTCGGTATCGATATATTTTATTCTATAAGCAATTCGAGTTAATTGCAGAGTTAGGAAGAGAGTTCTAACTGTGAAAGTCAATTTCTGAATTTATCCAGGAAAATACTCCATAAAAATCTAAATATTTTTCGCTCGAATTCTTCCGAAAAGGCTGAAACGGTTACTGCCATTCAGTTCCATTCAGCGTTAGACTAATTACATCAGTTTTATCCTTTCAACATACACAGATTGCTTCGAGCAACACCAGTACTGCTGGCAGTTGCTAGGCCGGGTTTTCATGCATTCATTTCTTCCTACATTTCATAATTCATCCCTCTCGCGATAAGTTTTGAATATTTTAAACTCTGCATTGTGAATATTACTTCACGTTTTATATATAGAACGTCTTACTCTCTTGTTCGAATATTACTGATGCTTTTATTCCTCGATTTTAAGCCATTGCTTAACTTTTTGGCTCCGAGATAATTTAATGTTGAATATTTTTTAGTTTAGAAATGTGGGAAGTTTTTTATAAGCGCACTCAAAAAGCCTACAAAATAGAAGCAAACCCAAGCCTTTGATCTCCAATGAGAGAGAGAGAGAGAGAGAGAGATGAGAGGTCGAGAGAGAGAGAGAGAGAGAGGAGAGAGAGAAGAGGAGAGAGAGAGAGTATTAAATCCTGACTGTAACATCTTGATCTATTGCTTATCCCACTTTTCTCTTACTTTTCATGTTGCTGACGATTCTAAAAACGCATCTAAACTTTACACTATAACCCAAAGAACACCTCTATTTTTGTGGGCTCACT
This sequence comes from Macrobrachium nipponense, assembly GCF_015104395.2. Lineage (NCBI taxonomy): Eukaryota > Metazoa > Arthropoda > Malacostraca > Decapoda > Palaemonidae > Macrobrachium > Macrobrachium nipponense. The sequence continues at coordinate 255,989 of NC_061097.1, forward strand.
GGAATTTCTAAATACGTTCATTCTCTGAGTAACCGGGTTTCAGGTTTTGGCTGGCCATGAAACTTGGGGTGTTGAAATTTAAACCAAATAGACCTCTCTCTCGGCCTATGGATAAGTCAGAAGTCAGGATTTCGAAATCAAACACTTTATAGCAACCAGGCTAACGTCTATCAAAGATATATATATATATATATATATATATATATATATATATATATATATATATATATATATATATATATATATATATATATATATAATAAATATTAATTAGTATCTGAATATTTATGTTGATAATAATAATGACAAACATCACGTTCATATGGTGCTTTTTTATATCACTTGTGTGTTGAGTAGCGAGGAAGGGAAAGAGAGTCAGATGACAATCCAGTGAGGTGTTTATGAAAAAACGGAGCTTCCATATCGCGACATCAGCATCATTTTTGCATCTGAAGGTGGCGTCATTTAGAAGGTTGTCGATTTGCCTCTTTCCGGCATTATATTTATTTTGTTCAAGATAGTGGAATTGTTTGTATTTTGCTCTAATATCCTTCTGAAGTATTATCTGTTTGTGGAAATATGTTTCTTGTGTGTTACGTGTTTTGCCCTATTTTCGAGGATGAAGATATATTTCTGGAAAGGTGCATGTTTTTAATTTATATTATTGAAGACGGAAACCCTTACCAAACACACACACACACACACACACACACACACACACACATATATATATATATATATATATATATATATATATATATGTGTGTGTGTGTGTGTGTGTGTGTGTGTGTGTGTGTGTGTGTGGTTGGTAAGGGTTTAGGTGAATATTAACGGAATTCAGTTCATCCATACAGATGATATATTAATCTTCAGCAATATCCTGTAAGGCTGAATTCTTTTTTTCCTTTAACGCGATAAAACCATTAGCTAATACCATTGCAGAGTTCAGTAAGGAAAACACATTTTTCTAGTCTAGCTTCGAATAAGTTCCGTTGGGATCTGTGCATATATAATAGTAAGATAATCTAGTATTTTTATGGGTTAGCATAGAAGGTTAATGGTTGACGAGGCATTACGTACCCTTCCAGACCTGAAACTGAATTATAGGTGTTATTAAATAAAAAACGACCTTGTATTCTCTCTGCCTCCTCTCATCTTGCTTTACTCTGTTAGATCTGATGGATTATCCTTCTTGTTGTCTTTCCTCGTTTATGTCATCATGGAAAACCTTATCAATGTTATACGTAAAATGGAAGTTTAAGTGAAAGGGATTCAATAGAAAATCAGATCGTTTGAGGCCACAGTTTGTCTGAATTAAAAAAAGGGAAAATGTCCTTATTCATCCTATTATTTTATAAAAGAATTGAAAAGAACTATATTTTTTTCTGTTTGCAACTGCATTACAATTTGTGCTGCATTCAAGAAATATTCAAAGCTAACGTCGAATAGAAAAGCCCTAGTTTATCTTACCCAGCAAATAGTTCCAATGCTTGAAGGATAAAATCATGGAGTTTTGAGACTGAGGTACAAACTGAACTATAGGAAAAACAAATACGTACTTTAAAGATAAGAAAAAAAAATAACGCAGACGAAAGTACCAGAACAAGAAACACAGCACTGATGACCTTGAATGAGAGTTGAAAACAATTATAACTTTCCAAACAAAAACAAAGTCTTTTTCATCTCCCCAAATAGTGGAAACTGAGGAGGTTGATGGTTGAGACTAAGGAACTTGGTGCATACAGAAGCACCAGCGACAAGCTGCTGAAGGGATTAGAGGCCTGTTGTGAACGTCTGGACTCTACCCTAGAACCGTACGCCTTCTTAAAGGGCAGCAACATTTATTCACATTATTTCATATTGGAAAATATCAAGGCAGAACAAAAACAACGAAATAAAATGAATAAAAATAATGTTACAAAAAAAAATAAATAGGGAATAAAAACTCTATGAAACAAAATCTGTGGAAAAGATTTTCTTCCGAAGGAATTTTTCTTTGACAGACTAGAGCAGCCAACAATGGGCGTTATTATGCCCGAGGGGAAAAAGGCCGTGTTAAAATTCATTTTTATATTTAGCCTTCACCAGATTCTTTTTCCTTTTGTTTTATTTTGAACATCCTAAAATGCGTCTCCTATGTTCTCTTACTCTAAAATCCCCTGCATCATTTGCGATCTTTTGAACACACACGTGTGGTTAGATTTTAATTATGTATGAGCATTTTAGAAAGGATCAGCGGATGGATCCTTTGAATGGTCGAACACGAATTAATTCATTTGACGTATGAGGTTTTCGTAAGGGCTTGATGCATTTAGAATATGAAAAAGTAGAGGAAGAGCCAGAATCCAAAGGATGGAAATGAAGGAGGAAGAGAAGAAATGAGATAATGGAAATTTCCCAGATAATCTTGAGTAAAATGATTGCATCGGGATAGACATAATAATAAAATAGAAATCAAACAAGAAGCATAGGCAGAAATGCGAAGAAAGAAAAAGGAACAATGATAAATGGGAGCTTTGAAAAACAAAAAAAAAAAAAAAAATACTTCAGTCCACGATAAGGATCTCGGGATAAGATTTTCTGAGCCTTGTGTTGGTCTAGTGGCGCTTTATAAGAAGGGAGTTGAATCCTTACTTCTTTGCAGAGCAGCAGAAGATCATAACTTTAATTATTGGGTTTTAAGCAGTTGACTGTATACTACTATGAAAATCTTGATGGCCGTACTTTTGACTTGATCATTTTTTATGGGTAAAATGTCAGTGTATAAAGTACACAGATTAGTTTATACTTTAGGAAAATCTCCTCATTTGGTCAAAATCACAAGATCTAGATCGATTTACACTGTAAATGTTAATTTGAAGCATAGAATATTTAAGTATCCCAGTTCTCTACTTATTGCGAAGATAGTCTTGGGAAAACTGGCGTTTATGGCGATACAATTCTAAAAACTATTCCTGTAAGTGTTCGGTGTAAGGAAAAGGAATACGTAAACAATAAATGGCAACGATGAACATAGTAATTTTTTTTTATATAAGAAAACTAGCCATGCAACTACACTTAAGAATGTTTGAATCAGGTTATTGGATTTCCGTTAAAGACCCTCACTCTTATCTTTAACAGAAGATATCTTCTGAGGAATGTCTTAGAAATAAATGCATTTATCAACATGATGCGGTTCTATTTTATCAGTCCCATGGAGTTCGCTGAAACTCTAGGATGAATCATTGCCTACTTCTAAAAGATCAGTTCCAAATAAATCGACTCATTTAATGACAACTAGAGCAAATTCGGAGGGAAACATCGCCTCTCAAAGAGAAAAAGCACCTATCTAGGGAAAATAATGACCAAATTAAAGAAACAAATTTCCTTCTCGCAATCGCTAATCAACTTAGTATGGGAACTGGCTAAACGCTTAACGAAATTAGCTTCCTAATACAATGTAATGGCAATAAAACATTATTAAAGATCAGAAAAAAACTGCGTGGGCTTTTAAAAGGTGCTGGATTTTGCTCAGAATTAAATGAGTTTCGAGAAAAAATACATTACTGACTATGAGTTCAGACTCATTTTGGGATTAGCTGCTTTTCCATTTGGATTTCCTTTTCTCATTGATAATGGAGTGATTACATAACTCAAAGAATTCAGATGCATTAACCAAATGATAAAATATTCTCGTAGCGATGTCTTTTAACATACACTACAAGGGGAGAGAGAGAGAGAGAGAGAGAGAGAGAGAGAGAGAGAGAGATCAGGGGAAAATAACCTGATGAAAGGCAAACGGGACATTAGGAAGAGGAGGAGAGGTGACCCCAGTCTCCCCTCATACTGTGAAGGGCGTTTTAAGGTCAGGAATTTATTACAATACGATATATTGATTAAGAGGAAGGACATCACTCACGAGTAATGATTCGTTGACTGGCTTCGTAGGTCGATGTCCAAGATTTATCCTTACTTACGGCACTGGTTGATGGCACACGCAAAGTCACACATTCACAAGCACACAATTATCCACTCACACATACACCCGCATACACACACACGTAAATATATATATATATATATATATATATATATATATATATATATCATATATAGATATATATATATATATATATATATATATATATATATATTTTATATATATATAGATATATATATATATATATATATCTATATATATATATATATATATATATATATATCTATATATATATATATATATATATATCTATATATATATATATATATATATATATACATATGTATGTATATATATATATATATATATATATATATATATATATATATATATATATATATATATATATATGTGTGTGTGTGTGATTTGTGTGACCTGGATGGCAGGGGTCTCATCTTTTAATTGAAAGCCCTGAGTACGATACAAATGTGAGTCAGAAACTTATTTCTGATCAACAAGTGATTGTGTGTTGATTATTTGTATCATATACACTCATAAAAGAATCATTCGAATGAAATGTTGTCATTTGAGTCACTGCTGAATCGGGAAGCTGGGAAAACTCGTTGGAATGTAAGGCAGTTGGCCTGCACAGGAAAAGCCTTAGGGACAGTTGTACTTAGATTGCCACATCTGTTGTGTCTTGCGTGGCCTTGTTGGCAACGGTCTCGTTTTTCAATTGAAAGACCAGGGTTCGATCCTGTTCTGAGTCAGAACTCTATTGCCGTTCCAAACATGATTGTATGTTGAATATTTTTATCATATCATGTTGTCAGTTGGGTCACTTCTGGGAAGCAGGGGAAAATCCGTTAGTATACAAAAATGGTTCCAGCTTCATTTATGACTTGTGTGGACCGGTTGGCAGCGGGCCCCGTTTTTCGTTTCAATTAAAAGACAAGGTTTGATCCTGATATTAAGTCAGAAATATGATATATCTATATATATATATATATATATATATATATATATATATATATATATATATATATATATATATATATATATAGGGGAAGGTGGGGCAAAACGGCACAAGTGGGTAATATGGACCCCAGACGGTTTCTTGGTTTCTTGGTGCTACCAACTCATGGGATGTGTATGTACTAAATCTTTGGTTCCTCAGTTAGCTGTAACATATAAGTGCTAGTTGAAAGCCATGTTTTGTTTATGTGCAAAATTCCCCTGAAATTTTCACCACCTCCTGATCTACTGGTAAGGGTCGGATAAAATCGCGTTAGTAGGAACATCGTGACTTATAATTTAATGTAACATTGCACAAGTCTTTAATATTATCCTGTGAATAAGGCTGACTAGAGAAAACTACACTTCTAGCCCCTGTAGTCTGGTGAGGTTGTTGTCAACATATTTATTGCCATTGGGGTAAAACGGCACATTTGTGCCTGGGGTAAAATGGCACAGTGGTCCATTTTATCCTAAGGTGGTCTGCTTTACCCTCAGATACAATACAGGCAAATATTTTACATTTATATTAATTATTATATTCAAAATAGCCTCTGCTGTTTATTATATCCTATAATATTCTTTAAAATTGTCTGTTTTCTTACAGAGTCTTCCAATGTTATTTTTTTCTTCATAGAGTTAGGCTTTCCCTTTGCTGGTTCTAATTAGAGACAGCACAACCATCTCTTGTTTAATTTATTTAATTATTTATTTATTCAGCTAAATTTCTAGCCACAAATATCAACAAAATGTATTTAATTTGCAAGTAAATACAGTACTTGCTAGTCAAACTTTATTGATGATATATTCAGGAGCTCCTATCATTTGATGAAGTTAGATTCCGAATGATACCCCAGTAGCTAGGCCTACTCCTCATAAAGACCCAGACCCACCCACTTCTAGCGCTTCTGGTTATATTTCTCCATTTGAAATAAGTCCTCCTCCTAAAGCAGATCGAGTTATTGCAAAGCGTAAAGTAAGAAAGACTGTGTCGGAGCATATTACATCAAGCCCATAGAATAAGATGCTTCAGAAAAAATTAAGTGAGAAGGATAAAAAGAAAACAAAAATGCCAGTAGCACTTAAACATAAGAGTGGCAAAGCACATCAGAAAATAAAAAAGGTTTCAAGTGAGTCCGAGGATGATGACGAGACGTTCTGTTTATATTATAGTGAAAAATACAGTAAGAGAGGTGATTGTAAATACTGGGCTCATGACGGATGTGCATGTGTAGATGAAGATGATTATGAATTCAGCTGCAAATTTTGTGCATAGGTCTATATTGAGTTAGGTATTAATTTTTGCTGATAATAAGCTACCATTTCTTTGGACATATAAAAGAACAATATGTTTTATATTTCTTATATATGAACAATAATCACTTGCCATGCAAGGCAACGTCACTGATTACTGGTAAGTAGAATGATAAGAAAGTATTAGTTTTAGTGATATTTAGCCAAAGACCATTTACTTTCTAGAGTTATGAGAACTTAACAATTTTAAGTTGTATGATGAATATTCTTTTCATTTTTGTATTGAGTACATTTACTGGTACATTTCTATGTGAAAACACAGATTGAGATGTGTTGATAAGTGTTTATTCATGAGGGGCCATTTTGCCCTAACCAGTGTACATAATGCCCACCAGGGTCTATATTCTTTTGTCAATTTTCTTGGGTAAAGTATGAAAAATATATCTTCCAAAGAGAGTTTATTTTGTTTATTGATGAACAAAGATGAGAACAAAAATAACAGTCTTTAGATATATTGCAAAGGGTTTACAGAAATTGGGCTCAAACGTTAAGTGTGCCATTTTCCCCCACCTTCCCCTGTATATATATACATACACACAGGGTGTAACATGAGTTTATGCAAATATCTGGAGAAATAAAATAAAAATAAAAAGTCATCCAGAACAGAAATGTTCAATAAACATTTGCATTTTAAGGCATGCTTTGTCGGTGAGGTGGATATATAAAAAACCGTTACCATTAAATGGCAAGTAGATGGCGCAAATACGGTGTGTCAGGGTACGCACAGCTATGGGGAGAGGATGAGCTGATCACTTTCACTTGTACTCTAAACAGCCTCGCTTTTCCGCCAAGAGTGTGTAAGGGTTACCAATGTCAGATTCCTTATTCATTTTATGAGTAATAAACTGGAGAAAATGCCTTTCTGTTCCAGTAATGTGAAATATGCAGATATGTGGTTTATTTATGTGAGCTCCACTGTTATATGAAAGATAAAAAAAAAATCGGCGATTAGGCCGATGTGAATAGAATACTTCCAAATTAAGTGTATCCTTTAGATACATTTAATTTAATCGGTCAGTGGTATTTACTGGACTCAGAGAAAGAGTGAAAAGCAAGCCAAATGAATCTCTCATTCATCAAAAGAGAGTCCTATCATTACACTCAGATCAGATTAAAACATATTAGCAAAAATCTCTCCTCCATCAAAAGTATTCATCACACACCAGTCAAAGGAAAAAATACCTAAGAAAATTCTTGACATTTAAAGCTACCATTAAAATTAGATTACGGTGAAGTCTATTCACAGGTGATTTACTAATTGAAAGGACTATAATGTTACATTTTTCAAAAACCTGCAGAAAAAAGAATCAAAATAAAAAGACTATCAATCCAGTTGCCTAATGCATTTCATCGACCCTTCCCCCAATATCCCTGACTACTCTAACATCACGTACGCCATCTTGGCGAAGACCAGTGTTAAGTAAAAACGGTTATTTTGAACATGCACCTCATCTGACAAACAAAGCCTAGAAATGTATTTGTTTATAGAGCATTTTCTTCTTAGGATGGCTTTTTCTTTCATTTCTTGAAATAATTGCATAAACTCGTGTTGCACCCTGTATAATATATGTATATATATATATATATATATATATATATATATATATAATATATATATATATATGTGTGTGGTGTGTGTGGGTGTGTGTGTGTGGTGTGTGTGTGTGTTTACAGGCAGATAGCAAAAAGGCATTTCACGGTTTCGCTGTCTGTCTGTAACATATATATATATATATATATATATATATATATATATATATATATATATATATAATATATATATATATATATATATATATATATATATATATTTATAGTATGTGTGTGTGTGTCTGGCAGCGACATATGTAATTATTTGGAGATGTATGTCCGCACAAAGAGAATTTAGAACTACCTAGTTTTTTCTTACCATAACAAGGATAAGAATCATTCTTCAAGTGGATTTTTCAACGGGAAAACACGCGAGGGATAAGAAAAGCAAAAATCCGGGAAAAAGGTTCCTCCCAGCTAATCTCCCATTTAAATGATAATGAGGTCTCCTCACAAAGATACTTTCCTTTGTAATCTCCAGCGATGCAGAATGCATATCATTGAACACGTCGTTAACGCGACTTTTTCTTGTTTTCCTCGTAGGAAAAGCCACTTGGTCGAGAGAAAACACAAATTCTCTCGCATGTAATGTATGAAAACATCTCAATCACCTTTTTTGTCACCTTTCATGTATTATCATTTTGTACATTGTTATGCAAGCTTTTCAGTAATGTGTATAATTATCAATGGGAAATCTTGTATCCATACATATGCAAGTCTATGTATGTGAAGAAACACAGATGCTTTTATTTAATCCCTTCCTCGATCTGTCAATAGGTCGGGACTACTTTGCGGCTCGCACGAGCTATTGACCTGTGTGAAAATTTTGTAAATAAATCAGTTAGCATTAAACTCATACCTCATTAGTACCTTGTTCACACACCTTTCAGAGTTTTTTTCTTAATATTTAATTTGACTCTTATATAATAAGGTTTTATAAACTCTAACAGCAATTTATAAGCTTTTTAGCCTACAGTAATGTTACTGAAAAGTGAACTGAAGAAAGGGCAAGTTGTATTTTGTCGAATCAAAATTTGGTCTTTAGAACTGGAAATAAAAAAAAAAATAATATTTTGTAAATAATATAAATAATTGCTCGGTTTTCCACAATTGCCAAACCCTAATGATTTGGGTCACCCACATATTAACATACACAAGGAGTCATATGAACAAACATTGAAGGTATTGGTTTGAATCCTCGCCAGAGCTGACATTCTCAACATACATAATTGCCTTTGGGTGTAAGTTATTCCCAAGTGATAGCGATTTCGAAATTCAACAGTATTTGTTTTGTAATATTTCAAAATCTAAAAAAGGTCGTATGTAACATATATATATATATATATATATATATATATATATATAATATATATATATACATACATATATAACAGAGATAAAACAATGTCTTTTAATGTAATCTAGTAATGTACATAAATTTTAAAAGCAAAAAGCCAATACGAACACCATTTACTCGATGAAACCATATGTTTCAGATCTCAAAACATCTCTATCCGTGATTACTGATAAAATGTGGACAACAGGTAAGAGACAAGAGTATTTATAGAACAGGAGTAGGTGTGGCAACACCCCGGTAATAATAAGTAGATATCGGTTGACCCGAGATGGAAAGAAGGCATTCCTTTGGATTAACTAACTCATCGGTGCTATCCGATTTCCAATGTCCTCCTCACACGTCCATATTGTTAGGTTGACTCATGCTAGCGGATACCACAATCTTCCTTTTATGACTGATAGCCACTACTGAAAAACTGCTCTGGTAATGTTTATGAGATGAATCTGCCGGTCTCCCCAATTCCAATCAACACCGGCAGTATATGTAGAAACGAATCGATCTTACGCCATGACACAACTATTTTGCCATCATTACCAAGATAGCTATCTATTTCACTTGTTAAGAATTTAGTAGACTTAAAGAAATAAATCAATGTCCTATTCATAAAATCCCCGTTAAGTTTAGCTATGGTATGTGTGCACTTTAAGTTACGAATTTTCAATAATTGATCACACTTGATTTTTTATAGTAAAGCCAAAGCAAATTACAGTTCAGAAAAAATTAATATCAATGAATGTCAGCGTAAAAGACTGCGAATTCATACTCATTACCAGTGAATTAATCAATTTAATAAAAGTGGGAGTTGGTATGATTTAAACATTTGGAAAAAAAATCCATTGGCCTGACAATATACCTATATGAGAAATTATTCCACTAAATTAATTTAATGAATGGGTTCCATTCATAAGATTTACAAATCATTCAGAATAAATAGGAGGTCGAGTTTTTATGTAGGTATCCTTTATTGGAGAGGAATGTAGACTCGTATATTACGTAATTCACTAAACCAACGATTGATCGATAAAGTCTTTACTGGAAGAGGATCATGTTCTCTTTAATATGTATAATGTCTTTAACTTTCCAATCAGATATTTATGGATATTTTTTCCTTTCTCCAATCCCGTTTAACAACTTAACGTCTTTAATCTCAAAAATCAATATGTACACTTTTTCGTGATTCTAAAAAGAAATCTGTAAATTACAATCTGTTACTATTATTTTTGCTATTATTTCTACGAATCTTCTCTTATTTCAATGCTTTATATCCAGGTTATTCCTATTGTATTTTGATCAAGTTCATTTGCGTTTATTCTTTCCAATGCCTATTACTGATTTTTTTTTATATATAATTAAATTGACTGGTCTCTTTTCCAAGAATTCTGAGATGGACGACAATTTCTCACCAAGTTCTGTCATTAGTAACTCCAGGCAGGAATCTCATTAAAGTTTTAAATGTAGTTGTTATCTCATGCACCGTCCCATCGTTAAGGAATTTCTGATCAAAATAATTTTAAATAAGAAACCAATAGTAATCATTTACGAGGTAACAAAAAAAAATATAATTGCTGACAGATGATCTTTAAAACTATTGTTTTAATAATAGTCTAACTATTGTTAGACTTGTTATTCTCTGATGTATTTCAAAATATTACGTATATACATTAAATATGATATTTAATTTTGTATATATATATATATATATATATACATATATATATATATATATATATATATATATATATATATAGTATATATATATATTCTACTCTCATATTTCCTCTATCTCCTTTTTACAAAGCCTATTTTCATTATATGGTAGAGTACTTTGCAAAGTAATCTCCTGCATCCTTAAACATCTACGGGTAGGGCACCTTAAAATTTTATTAGTTTGCAGGAGAATCTACCATATAATAAAAAGGAGATTGAGAAAGTATGCAGAAGAAATATATATATATATATATATTATATATATATATATATATATATATATATATCATATATAGATATATATGTATATATGTATATATGTATATATGTATGTATATATATATATATATATATATATCTATTATAGTATAATATATATATATATATATATATATATTATATATAATATATATATATATATATATATTATATATATATATATATAATATATATATATATATATATATAATATTGAGGCAGAAATATTATTTTATTGTCGAATTCATTAATCCTTGAGATACAAATTATACCAGAAGGTATAAAAATTTATAAATACTTCACCCCTGGTAGCATTTGAACCTGAGAATTCGGTTTAGGAAGAACGAATAGGCATTCGATTCTGACCCGGATATTTTATGTATGTCGGTAACTGTTTGTATATATAAGAGCGGAACTATTATTATTTTTTCGTTTGGTCTAACTGATTGAAAAATAAAGTCTATAACATTTTCTTATGCTTTAACTTTGGTTATTTATTTTTGTTTCCTCAACACTTGCTTGAAATATTACATTTTCTCACCTTCACAATTTTCCACTGAACACTTTTCTATTCCTGAGCCAAAGCGTTGGGAAAGGTTCTGAGGTATTAAAGATTATTAGAAAAATCATTTTCCTGGCGTGAGGGCTGCTCAGATGAAAGCAATAATCTTCTCCGACCTCAAAGCACAATTCTCAACACGAAATCAGAGTCAGACTAAAAGGTCTGGGGAAACTCGAGGATTGCGCTGAGCTGGAAATTTGTTAGAAAGAAGACTCACCAGAGCAAAGCAGAATTGGAGGAATCACATTGCGCCTGTATGGCCTTCCTTGCGTTCTCCTACAAACAACACAATGGTGTAATATTCTTTTAGTTAACTATCTAATCTCTGGGATCACAGGGCTACTGCCTGACTCTCGGCCCAGTTGCATCTACACCCATATGAGCATTAGCATCATGATGTTCTTTAATAATTACCCGAGTAAGTATACCAACTCTTCGGCAATAATATGGGAAAATTTAGATGTTTCAGGTGATTGCACGTATTGCAGTCTACCCCTACACATTATTACCACGTTCTCTAGGTAAAAATTAAACAAATGGTGTGTGAGGGCTAGTTTTGGTTACATAAGTGCAATTGTTCTCATTCTTTGCCTCTTGGAGTTCTTCCAAGGTCAATTCACCAGTTAATTTCACATTGGTTCAATTCCTACAATTATTCAAAAACTCACCATTCAGCCGATAGATAGTTCGAACCGAAAGGTCATGAGTATGTCACAGCTCAAAGAAGAAGAACCACAAATGAATTCACATACCTCAGTGCCCCGCCTGTAGACCAGTTAGCAATACCGTCTAGAGTTTCCTAGAGAAATGCAGATTCAATATACGGTCTCACGGCTCGAGCTAAGCGACAATGTTAAGGGACTCGTTAATTACCTGTGTGCTGGCGTTACGTTACCCAGTCATTTGGATCAACACATTTTCCAGCTCATGAACGTCACACTGCTTTCGCAACCAAACACGAATTTCACTGCTTCGTAAAACATAGTATAGTAATAGTATTTGTTCCACCTTTCAGCAGCACATACATTAAATGCCTGTGTGGGAAATATTACAAATACGATTAGATACTTTGCTGTGTGTGATTAAGTGGAAGCAACTGGAAACCCCAAACGGATATCTACAACACACAAAGGTGCGCCAATAAGTACTCTTTTGCGAAGCTTTATTACAAATAAAAACCCTACAGTATCATTCATATGAGTAATATATCTTTTTACCTTTATTTTTCTTTGCAACGTTGTCTGTCTTTCAAAATGCCCAAATTAACCCGAGAATGCATTTCGTTCCGGCATAACGCGATTCCTGCTGGAGTTACAAAAAGGATGTTTGTCATCCTTTGTCTTCTCTATCCCGTTACAACATTTCATTGTACTGTCTCCTTCGTTCTCCCTTTTGTTTTGTTATATGCTCGTTCTGGTCCAGATCCATCGAGCCTTATATTGATACAGATTTAACCGTATTTTCCTTTCTTGTGTCGTATTTTTTTTTTCAGATTTTGCGGAAAGTAACTTTGAAAAATTTAATATGTAGCTTACTTGGTCCAATACCAGATTTTTTTCTTTGTATACTTCGTTTTCATCTCCTCTTCTAGAAATATCGGGTCAAGGAACGTAATTTCCTTACATTCATATGCAAATTATTTCCTCTTTAGTATGAAACTAATGACTAAAGAAAGACTTTGAATAAGCGTCAGATAATCACTTTGTTTTATCACTTGTTTGTTTATCCTTTAAAGTCGTTCGCTAAGAGAGAAAGAAATATATTGAGGCTCAAAATTGAAAGTAAGATGCCTGAGGTATATTGCAATCTGTGTTAATTAAATCCCGAGTTGTAATCCGATCTTGCTGGGGAGAGTTTATACGTTTTCTATTCAGGTAAACAGAATGCCATTATTATTATTTTTTCTTTTTTCATTATTTTACATATAATCTTACAATGGTTTTCCTTTGTGTCTATTTCACCTTCACAATAATGTAACCCTATTTAGTGTTCTTCGTTTATACGCTGCCACCACTTCTAATGTCTTATCGCTTGGCGATAGACTTTTTTGTTCTTTCCTTACGACTGTCATTCGTAAGTAATTTTTGGTTCTCTCATCTCCCTTGGATATCTTAGTAGAGAGGTTCTTCCTTGACTAGAGGAGATGATTCAAACAGGCAAGTTGACAGATAACAAACTTTATTCTGTAACTCCATACTAGGAGATGCAGCTCGGTCGGACGACCGATATGTTTGATCGTTGGCGTGGAACTGCCATTCTAAAGCATGCGTCGATAGCGGAACATTAGCTATCTCAGCAATCATATAAAAACAAGCATTTACAACTGACGTTTGAGCAACTGTTGTCACTTATCTTCGAGAATCTACACCGGACGAGGGCAGCATCGAACATCAACGGAAAGAAGAAAACAAACACAGGGAACATCACCCGATCTAGCAAGGACGGAGGCTGTGACGTCATCAATCTTGGACTTCCCCGCGCATCGTGCACCGAGAGAAGGCCGTGAGTCATCACGACTTCCGACGCGAGATGTGGACAGGAACTGAGGACGTCATCCCATGTCAACAATCCTTCGCAATATAATCTGGAGCTAAGTACCATTTTATCTATTCAGGTCTTTCCTCAGTGAAGTGTTGTTCATCAAGAGTCGATCGTCCAGTATTCTGGGGGTGAGTTGTTCGCATATTAATCTTCCTTCATTACAGAACCAATCTTCAACTACGAGGTTCTCGCCCGCAGATTAATTTTTTTTTTCTTTTCTAGTTGTCATTAACCATTTCTTGCAGGAATTCTCCGTATAATTTATACATATTATCTGTATTTTGTATCTTTTGGGGGGGATTTTTCCTATTATTATAACACACTTATACAGTACATTGCTTATGCGTTTACGTAGTGGTCGAGTGTACTCTTATAGATATTTTGATAGGATTGCAAGGAATAGAAGTGATAAGAAAAAAGTGAAAGCCGAAATGGCAACTACTCCGGCTGGCAACCCCAACGTGGTGACTCTCGTTAGCGCGAGGTCAGCGATTGTCCCTTTTCAAGGTCGGGTCAATGGGGGGGGTCCTGCCTCAAAATGTTGAGGCATGGATCTCATCTGTAGACGCTCATTTAAATGCAAAAAAGCATCACAGACCAGCAGTACAATTACAGGAGGCCAAGAGCTTCGTTGACTTTGCGAGAGGCGACGCAAGTGCGTATCTAAGGGGGGGGGGTTTCTTTCCAAGAAGCGCTTACATGGGACGAGTTCAAAATTAGATTACGTGCCGTGTATGGGGGTGAAGAGGCTTTAGATGTAGTATTGGCATTGAGAAATATCCTTAACCAAGCCTCCATGACTCAGCTCAATGTTGTCGTGCGGGCGGCGCTAATTGCCGACCGGCTAAATGAATATCAGGATAGTTTAAGTAACTCCGGGTGGGTTTGCGGGTGCTAAAATCCCAAAGTGAAAGATTTTATCCGTTTGATCTACCTTACGTCTATCACTGTAATGTTGCCTGAAGCGTTAGTACGGTGTTTTGATAAAAATTGCAGCCGACAGTACGGAATTAGATGTGTATAAACAAATCAAAAAACACATGTCTAAATGTACCGACCTAGATCCTTCGCTCATTCAAGTTTTTGCAAAAAATGAGAACAAGCCACAACAAGTAAATGTGGTACATAATAATAATCAAGTTGCAGGGATGGTTGTTATAACTGGTAAACGACCAGGTCACATGATTCAGACTGTCGGACGCGTTTTTTGTTCAATACACAATAGTTCAACTCATTCATAATAACCGTTGCTACTCGAGGAATCAACAGCAAAATGCTACAAACACGCAAACAGTTGCTAGTGCAAATAAAAAGAAGGGTCCTCAGTACTATAAGAAGAAACAACAAACGGAAATTCTGCACAACAGCAGAAACAAACAAATCGTGCCTCAGGTACCTCTGTTCCTGGGCCGCTAGCCAGAACTCGCAAGGGCAAGCGAATTTCAGGGTGTGATAAACAAAACAAATACCACGTAGTTCACTCCAAGGGGGGAGAAGAGGGCGATGTTGGGTCATCAATATCAACATCTTTTGTATCAAATAATCAGTTTAATCATTTATCAGATCATTGTGAGACAATGATTTTCCTATGAAACACACGGCCGAATCAAAAAAATCTCTCTGCAGGTTTCCGTAGATTTGCAACAAATTCATGTAATATTAGTCAAAAAAAAAAGGGGTTGCGACCAACCTTACATGCAGTAAATTTGGACCATAATCATTCACTTTGTTCTTTGATTCTGGTAGTCCACGTAATATAATGGATTAAGGACTCATCATTTACTCTTTTCAAATTTCCCTATAGAAAAGTCCGGAATAAGGCTCTCAGGCATTGGGAATAATGAATTAAATGTTGTGGGCGTAACTCATGTACAGTACAAGGTCGGTAAGCGCACGTTTGCTGATACCTTTGTCGTGTATAACAAAACATTAATATGTATCCCGCAGTAATTATCGGATACCCGTCTATGGGCACTCAAAATATTATCTTAGCACTTGCAAACACGGCGTGTATATCAAAGGAAATTCTATAGGTCTTTCTAATACCCTAAAATCAGTTTTAGATAATAAAGAGACAGGCAGGTTGTCACTTACATTACGGAACCAATCACCTGTCTCATGAACCAAGAAATAATACAGGCAACCCAACAGAACTCTCGCTCACTCGTAATATCAGTTTGCAACGCAAACTCTCGAGCCTAACGTAAACTTCAAATATATTAGTGCGTGTAAAGAGAACTTGCCCGGATCTGAAACATTAATCCTTTCCGAAACTCTGAAAACACACGGATTATCCGTCACACAAGCGTTTTTAGTTTTTACAGTCGGCTCACAACAACAATGTAACATCGAAGTCTGTAATCATTGAATACCACTTTAGTAATCCACAAAAATCAACATATCTTGGATGCCGAAGTTTATAAACATCGCATTCTTACCGTAGCTGAGATAAATCACGCTCAATCAGTCGCGGATGAAACCCTGTTGCAATCTATAAAGAACAAAATCAATCAGGACATTCAAGAAGAAGAAATTCAGCAGAAATTTTTTGAATCTGTTAACTAAATATCATGATGTTTTTTCCACTACGGATGGAACCTTAGGAAAAACGGATGTCATCGAGCATCAAATCAGGCTCAAGGACAAACAGAAAGTAATCTATGTACCTTCGTACCGACTTCCTATGAAATTTCAGAATGAGATAACAGAGGAAGTAGGTAAAATGTTAAAGGAAGGAGTCATTAGGAAATCAAACAGCCCTTATAATTTTCCGTTAATAGTAGTACCGAAAAAAGATCGAACTTGGCGGATATGCGTAGATTTTCGTCGTTTAAACGAAGAAACAATCCTGACAGATTCCCAGTACCATGTACCGATGATATCTATCTTTACTAGGCCAGAATAAATATTTCACAAGCCTAGACTTACTAAAAGGATTGCATCAGATTCCGATGGAACAAGAAAAGTATCCCATACACTGCCTTCAGCACAGCCAGGGGACATTATGAATTTTTGCGTATGCCTTTTGGTTTAACGTTGTGCTCCATCAAACTTTTACTCGTATGATAAACGTCGTGTTTGGCAGAGTTGTTGGGAGATATCCTACATGCCTACATGGATGACTTAGTATCTTTTCCAACACATTAGAAGAGCATTTACGTAAATTGGAGTTAGTGTTACAAAGATTAAGGCAGCATAATTTAAGGGTAAAGATAAGTAAGTGTGAATTTTTTAAAAAACAGAACTAGTCTATCTAGGTTTCACGGTTTCTAGTGAAGGTCTTAAAGTCGTACACGATAAGGTGTCGGCTATCCGTAACTTTCCGATACCTACTACGTCAAGGAGAATACAGCAATTTTTAGGATGCAGCGGTACTATCGCCGCTTCAATCCGCAACTACTCAATCATAGCGCCTCCCCTAACCGATCTTATAAAAAAGGGCGTAGATTTCGTATGGTCTGAAAGTCATCAACAGGCGTTCGATAAATTGAAAGATGAACTGTGTAGTTCTCCTATCTTGAAATTTCCTGACTTCGGTAAGGAATTTTTCATAGCAACAGACGCCTCAGACCTAGGAGTAGGTGGGGTATTGCTTCAACAATATGATAGACAGTTTTTCCCTACCCTATAGCTTTTTATTCACGTAAACTGAGACCTTCCGAAAGTAAATATGCAGTAATAGACAAGGAAGGGCTCGCTATTGTTAATTCACTCGTGCACTTTAAATTCATAATATACGGTTATCCGTCAAGGTTCTCACTGATCATAAGCCCCACTAACCGACTTCTTTAAAGGCTTTAGTCACAGCCCCAAGCGAACTCGGTGGCACATGATCATTCAGGACTTTGGCGCGAGGGATCGGGTATTTACCTGGGAAAGCAAATATCATTGCTGACGCATTATCACGCAACCCCTCTTCATCTTGTACGAGCCATTAGCTGAATTAATAGATATCTCAACCTCCATGCCCGTTGTTAAAAACTATATCTGAACAGGAAGATCTGGGTGGAGTGCTGAACTATTACAGACGGAACAAAGAAAAGATCCGCAAATAGAAAAAATCATCATTGCGTTAAACGGAAATCCGAAGGAAAAAGAATACCTAAAGTATAAGCAGCAGAATTATATCCTACAGGACAATATCCTGTGTAGATCCGTGACGAGGAAAACCCGCAACACACCGCAGTTGGAATAACAACCAGGTGGTGGTGCCTATCTCACTCATACCCACTGTCTTAAAGTGGTTGCATGAAAATCCACTGCATGGACACCCGGGTTATACCTTGATGTCACAGAAAGCCAAATCCTTATTTTATTGGCATACGATGCTTACAGATATAAAAAAACACATAGCAAATTGTCGCACTTGTCAAGAATACAAAGGGCACACGAAGACACCTGTCAGCCTAGGGGCTTACCCCGTGCCAAATCAACCCTTTGAAAGAGTACATTTAGATTTATTAACAGGATTTTACGAGTCAGACAGAGGAAATAAGCACCTCCTAGTAATTATAGACGCTTTGACTCGATATACAGAACTTATAGCGCTTAAAACAAAAAACCGCGGTCGAGTGCGCTAGGAAGTTTTACGGAGTGCTACATTTGTAAACATGGAATTCCACACATCATTATCTCAGACTCGGGCGGGGAGTTCAATAATCATTTCCTTAACTCCTTGTGCGAATCCTTTGTATAAAGAAAATCAATACCATGATCTATCACCCAGAGTCTAATGGGCTAGTGGGAAAGGGCAAATCGTAAGGTTTTAAACATTTTAAGGGTCACCTTAGGGGGGGCAGATCCCAACTGGGACATTGCTATACCTGCGCGGTATAAGCACACTTAATCACTCGTATCATGTGTCTATTAAAATGGACACCGCACGAGGCACTGTACGGTATCCGGCCCGAACGCCTTTCCACATCTTAAAGCCTACAACTAATTATCAAATCCTCTAAAGGATGTTATGGATGCAAGCATAAGTCGATATAATAATAATTCGTAAGAATTAGAAGAAGCACAGATCATAATGAAAAAAAATCATGATAAAATAGCTAAGCCAACTAGAACATATGCCGTGGGCGATCAGGGTTATACATACAAGTATACGTACGTAGAGGTTTAAATTATAACTGACACCTAAGTTTGAAGGCCCGTTTAACATTTTAGAAAATTTAACGGCCAATAGAGTTAGGGTTCAAAATGTATCCAAACCCACTGATGTGAGATAGTCCCATTGGCAACATATCAGAATCTAAAGAAGGGTAGATGAGTGAGGGAAAAAATGGTTGTATTATGAAACTTGTATAATAATTTATATATATATATCTATTAATCATATTGTATGTAAACCTATTCTTTTACGCGAATATTACATATGTTTTATTTATTGCAGGTTTCAAAAATGAATCTGTTATTGTTAGGAGTGATATTGTGTATTCAGACATCTTTGTTGTAGGAAAGAGCGCTAGGACGAAAGAAATAGAATTTAATCATGGCTCGATTATCGAGAGAATCGATGATGTATTCATCGTGTCAAGTAATATTGTTATTGAAGTAGATATGCATGCTATTTTCTTACCTGAAGATGACGTCCTTAACTTAAAGAATGACCTGATGAGGTTTGGTATTTCCCTTAAGGAAAATGCATGAACGTAATTTCATGCTAACTCAGAGATTTCACTAGCTCAAACATTAAGCGTCGCGGAAATGTTGTCTTATGACATACAAAAATAAAAAACCGCCGAGGCAGAAGAGCTCGCTCGTGACCTGCTGATGTGGTCTGTGCGGCACAATACAATCTTGAACGCCGCAACCCGCTTATTCTAGCTGGACTAAAACATCTTAGGATCAGTTGCGAATCTAGGCTTAGGAATCTCAAATCGCCTCAAGATAAATAATCAAAATAAAAGAATTGAGTTTTTGCAACACAAAACGGAACTGGCCTTATCAGAACTTCGCAGCCAGTTATCTTCGATCAATCAAATAATGAATATCGTTAATGAACATTCAAATAATATCGATCAGGTCATGGAAGTTCAACATTTGCTGGCTACTTTAGCTTACTATAGTTCGAAAAATAGATCATATCCGTGTGAAAATATCACATTTTATTGAAAAGTCAAAAGATACGTAGAAGCAATTACGTAGCAAACAAAGGGTGTGTTATCTCCTCACCTCATGCCTATTAAAGATCTGACGTTAACTTTTTGGAAAACGGACGGGAGAAGCTAGGTTATATTCCTTTATTAGATGCCATAAAGTAGAATTCTATTATAGACCTAATATCAGTCAGCGTTGAAAATTATAGAATTATGATCACAATTCCTTTTGATTCTTCCGATGCTGGCAATCATACAAAATAGCACCGTTTCCTACTTTTATGACGAATAACTCAAATCCAGTAATATCCCAATTTAACGGGGCATGTACTGATTTCTTCTGATAAGAAATCATTTACAGTCATTAAAGAGGTGCTGATTGGGCTATAGTTCCCCTAAATGTAGCGTTACAACTAACATTGTTTTTATTTGAGGACAATTTGGTAAAAAGAACTAAATAACCTTATTAAGAGAAGTTTGAAGAATACCTTTAAAAATAAAAATAACATGGAAAAGAATACACTTTTCCTATGGGAAGAATTAAAAATTACAGCACTCGACAATATGACCAAAAAGTAACGCCATAACTTGAAACACTAGCGATAGGAACATATAAATCAATCAATTAATAAATAAAAAAAACGAAAGAAGCCCACTACTAAAATAAAAGGAATTTGTAAAAGATTCTGACTAACTGGGGAAGCTGATTGCGATTATTAGAAATCCTATAAAGAAAAAAAAAAATCAAATCAAGTCATCGCTCCAGAGGGGTTTTCATGTAAGCACCTGGCATCATTCAAACGAGGACTGTCGCTTCTGTAGCTCTTGTTCATAGGTACAGTAACCTCAGTCACCGTCACTGTATGAGAGCTGGAATGAAGACCTTGGAAAAATACATCACAACGAACAACAGCCAGGAGAAATCAAAGGCAGTCAGAGAAGGTGTCTTTCTTTAAGGCATCTTTGTTAGATTGAGAGAAGCATCAGACAACTAATAAAGCATTTTTATCCATTAACTTAAATTGGCATTTAACACTTGAAATGCTTTTAGCTATGAATAAGAAAAAACCCTTTATATCATAGCAATATATCCTCACATATATCCTCACTTATATCCTCATCATTTCACACCTGGATGTGTCTAGATTATTTTAAAGGAAAAAAAGACTGTAGAACTGTATAAGTCTGAGACTAAATTTTGTGCCAATAAAAACAGCATCATCAACAAAGAAAAGGGAACCGATTTTAGTAATAAGAGCCAAGTGAACGTAAATAGCTTTCTAATCATCTTGGGACTCTGAGAGGAAACCATCTTTTTAATCCCCAAGAGAGGTCAATATTTAATTAAAGAGTAAGATCAAAGAGTGCCTTATAGATAATTAAGATTTAATCATATGTCTTGTCGTCACCATGGGGTAAACATAGAGCAAGTAGATCAAAACCCGTCAGTAGTATATGTAGGCTGCATAATATGTGTAGGTGTTAATGTCATGTGAAGAGGGAAGATTCACTTATAATGCATGGTATTAAAAGGCAATCAACTACAACCCTTTGTATTTATTTGATTTTGCAAGTAGATGCGGAAAGGTAGTAAAAATTTCTGGGCGGTTATTGTACATTATAGCAGTATTAAGGAAGTTTTTAAATATTTCCTAGAAGGTTTTTTTTTTTTTTTTTTTTTTGTCACAGAAGAAGTGATAAGTGTACGCAAAGATTGCATTCAAGACTTAATTAAAATAGAATATATTTTTCGCCACTAGTGAAACTCACATTCTCAGAATTAAGAACGTGGGTAGTATTTGAGTATGAGTCTGCCTATCGCTTTAATTAAAAAGGTGAAAACAAAATGTTAGAATAAGGCAATTTAATGTTTATCAAGCAATACTGTTCTGTTCGTAATGTCGCAGACACTTTGGTTGTTCCAACTAATAGAATGGCTGTTGCTGTCCGTCTCACACCCATGAGCCATCACCCTGAAGTCTCTGGCTGAACACCTGGGCCATAGACCAAGGGCCACCCAGTCCCCACCCCTTTCAAGAGGGACAACCTTATCCTTCAGCAACGAGATAAATCAGAACAAGCAAAGAAACGCGCCCCTGTAGTACTTGGCCATTTTTTTTCTTTTCGAAATCTGAGTAAAAATAAAAAAAGATATTATGGAAAGAGCGTTTTTTCTTACAGTAACCAAGTTCAGCCGCAAAAGTTAGTGTTTTTATGTTTATTGAATGTGGATGTATAGTTGCTGGAACATCAACACAGAAATGAAATAACTTTTGTTTCTTTTATATTCTGGACACGGCATTTGTTTTTAATGGACAGCTTTTAAACAAATTGAGGGGATGGCCATGGTGTCTCCTTTTGGGGTCCTACTTTTGCGAACATATTCATGTGCTCCCTGGAGGAGCGCATTTTGGACGAATGCCCCCTGGCCTTCCGCCCTCTGTTTTACTCACGCTACTTGGACGACAACTTTTATCTTGTTCAAGCATGAATTCGATGCTGACAGGTTCCTAAATTTTGCTAATAATACCATACTAATATTAATTTTACAATGGAAAAAAAAAAAAATTCTGAATTAGCATTCCTAGATATTTTGGTCTCCAAGGAAAATGAAAGTTTTAGTACTTCAATTTCCAGAAAGAAAACATTTACTGGGCTCGGTTCCAAACTTCTATAGTTTCTGTTTTCTCAATTTCAAACTTAACTCGATATATACCTACTCTATCGTGCTCCGTCTCTTACCTCTACGGTCTCTCTTCCACAACGAAATTATTTTTCTCCTCCAGTACTTCTCTAATAATTGCTTTCCTCCTAAGATCTTTTATAGAATTTTAAATAAAACTACTCAATAAAAGGGTTTCTGAACAGCCTATTAGTTAAAGTCCCCAAGCTCCCCTCTTTATGCCAGTTTCCCGTATCTGTTAAATGACAATTTTCGAAAAGAGTTTACCAAGATTGGGCACAGATATTTTGGAGCCGTAAATCTAAAAACTTACACCTAAGAATCCCAAGACCATATGCTCGCTCTTCAAGTTTAAAGATCGGCTCTGCCCTTTGATGACTTGTCGTGTGTCGTTTATGAATACACTTGTCCCAGATGTAATCTGGGAAAATATGTGGAATCTACCCGGCGTCTTCTCAGGGTCAGGGCCGATTCCCATCGGGGCGTTAGTTACAGAAACTGGGTGTGAATTATCTAACCCTGAAACATCTTATATAAGGAAGCACACTATTAAATGTAAAGCTACAGTCAAAGACGAAGATTTTAAAATATTCTTTGGCCAAAAAACAAAGGGAACCCCCATCGACGTGATTTTGGAAACTCTGAATATCAAACTACGAGTTCCAACTTTAAACAACCATTCCTCTGCCGTCCCATTGTTTTTAGCCTAATTATTCTGTCCTCTTGTGTCTCTTGACGTTGTTTACTTTTAGTGTGTTTTTATCTTGATGCTGAAAGTTTGGTTAAGTGTTGAACTGTTTTTGGCGTGGTTTTGTGAATATGTGACTTTTACTTTTTATGATATTTGTTATTGCTTTTATGTTTGTGTAATTTAGCTGAAATTTTAAATGTTCTTCTCGTCATTTGTAAGTTGTTTGGTACTTCTGGTCTGTTCTAATCAAGTATGCATGTAATTTAAGTATGTTGAGTTGTAATTTACATTAAACTGTTTTAACTTTTCAACTATTGGACCTTGTGATCAGCTCTTATTTTATGTTAACATATACTTTATTTTGTAGAAAAAACATCCCTGAAGATGTGGCGATGTCGTCACGAAACGTAGGATTAAAGCATAATGTGAATCTCTTTGTGTTCCAGCCCTTTATCTTCTATATATATATATATATAATATATATATATATATATATATATATATATATATATATATATATATTGATATTGATATTGTATTTCAGTATTTATAATAAATCTTTAAGGAATTTTTTTTTTGTTTTTACTAAGGAATCATCATCATATAAAGCGGCGGAAAGCTTCCAGAATGTGGTGATAATAAATGCTAAGAAAAGTTCAGGTGTATGGAAACAATCTTGGGATGACTTACAGCACATTAGTGGAAAAAAAGATGATCAAACTCCAAG
The DNA here is from genome assembly GCF_015104395.2 of Macrobrachium nipponense. Taxonomy (NCBI): domain Eukaryota; kingdom Metazoa; phylum Arthropoda; class Malacostraca; order Decapoda; family Palaemonidae; genus Macrobrachium; species Macrobrachium nipponense. The sequence goes on from NC_061097.1 coordinate 280,453, forward strand.
GGTTCGACCAAATGAAAAAAATGTTCTTGTTCAATCTAGTCTCCCCTTTCACCGCTGTTCAGAAGCGAAGCCCAAATGACAAGGCTCGTTTCCGGTGAGACTGACTTTCTCTTTCATTCAATTCCTTGTGGAGAAGCCTTCTGGAATTATTTTCGAAAATTCTCTGCGTTACTGGGAAGGACAATAATAATAAAAACCAGGTCATATGCGTTCTTTGGTTAATGTTTTTGTAAATACCTTGTTTTTTTTATAGCTACGTGGATTTCGCTTGAATTGTTACTTGTTATAATTTGTATCAACCACTCATAGTGATAGCATCTCCCGAATGCTTTGCGGCTCACACGAGACAAGAGGATTTTGGCTTCGGGACCGATCCTGAAGTTTTCATGAGGTCCTCATCTTCTACGTACGGAACACCCCCCCCCCCCCCCTCCCCCCACAACAAAAATAAAAAATCATTTGCGAGTTTATTATTGAAATTGGGTTACGAATTCTACCCTAGGCCTGTTTTATATTATATTTTATCAGTAAAATTTGTATTTACTCGTATAGTTCCTAGTAGTGAGTCACGATACTCAGGCTTTCCCGTTTTTGTTTCAACCTGTTCCGTAGTTTAATTACAAGTGGGAAGAAACAGTTGTACACAAAGGAACCAACATTGAGGCCCTTAAATTTTATCTATTTCTACGGAATGAATTAGAATAATCAACCTATCTACATTTTTTAAAGATTACATTTACGACCATTGAAAAACGGCGCCTATTCCGTATGAGTGAAGATTTTGTGGTTAAATCTTTCTCCGGTCGAAGCCTTCTGAATGTGAAATTGATCTGTCTATCTCTCTGAATCTTCGCCGGGTCTGAAAGTTGGATGGAGGTCAGCAGCTTTAAGGGGAACATTGTCCATAGTGAAAAGAGCTCTGAATACGATATTCAAAAAACGCATTCTCTCCCTTTTATCGATGACTCCGTAATGGCCTGATGGCTGTCGGTTTAGTTCAAAGTTCGGGGAATGTATATGAAGTATGATAGTTGCGTTCAAACGTTGTCATTCTTCATTAGGTTCTTCGGAAGGCCAAATTTTTACCTTTTAGACAGGCTTAATATCAAAGAAATAAGTAGAATGATATCAAGAAAAATAATGAGAACGGCAGAAATAAAAAATAGAACACAAACTTGTAGAATGGGATTAAGGTTGAAAGATAAAAGTAAGGAAAAGTAGGAGAAATGCACAAGAGGGAGTGGCAGAGAACGGAAATAAAGATAGATATTTGCAAGCAATCTTAGACTACTGACAGTACTTAGAATACTGATAGATACTCAGCACTTTACCATCCCTGTAATTTACTTTGTCAGAAGCAGGATTTATCAAGGGTTAGAGAAACATCAAGGTCTTCTTTATAGTTCCTCATGGATACACCATCTGCGAAAGAATTAAGATTCCAAGTGAAAAACGTGTTTGTTTTCTTTGCCTCGACCTCCACAAAACCGATGGGGCAATGTCTCGTGGCTTTAACATTTGGTAATGATTTCTGCAACTTTGGAACTTTTCTTTTGAAATGAGTCGAACCGTTTCGTGGACGAACACAATTCGTTTGATGGTAGAACAGAGGATTTTTATATAGTCATTTTCGTCTGGGTTATAGGTAACCGGTATGAATTAGAAAAATCCCAACAACCTCCTCCATTCATGTGTAAGTAGAATATCTCAAGAAGGGGCCAACAGAATTTAATGAAACTTGGTATGTGAATTTAAAGAATCTTGAGAATATTTACCTTAGAAGGAAATTGACAGAGACGCTGAGGTCTTGCAGTTGATTAGCTATGCCATGTTTCATCACATTATATTCTCTGTTCTCGATGCCCCCCCCCGCCAACCAATCAGATTGGGTCAAAAGCAAAGACGACCGACAACTCACAGAATGTTGGGGTCATCAGCGGATTAAATTCTTCACTTCAGCTACTTATGACAACGTCCTCGTTTTCATCCGTTTTATTCTCCGAAGTGAAAAAATGGATCTCAGACACGTTATATAAGGACACTCATCATAGTTAAGCACTTGATGAAAAAATCTGCACGTGAAAGGTAATAAAAATAATGTGTCGTAGCAGAGGCGGAATGGATCAAATAGACTTGAGCGGAGCCTGTTGGGTGGTTGGTAGAACTGAATTGCTCGAGCAGGCGTAAAACATTTCTTCAGCGTCATGAGGCGTCCAGTGAAGCGAAACCAATCATTAGCAATTTAAATGGAATGATTCCGCTTTCTATTTCCTTTTTAAAAACCTAGAGACTAAATTATGTAGTGTGTTGCAGGCATATCACGAATAGCGTTTCTATAACTTTTTCTTTGTATTGTTAATTTTAAAAAAAAAAAATAAATTACGTTACGATAACAAGGGTTGTTGCCATTGGCGTAAGGGGTGCTTATAAATTCTTTGTTCCCACGGTAATACCTTTTACCATTTATCTTTCTGGCCACTTTATCAAAGCTTTGCCTTTTCAATGATGACTTTAAGCAAAAATTTTACCTGTTTATTTTATGTGTAAATCTCTCACATTTCGTTTCACCGTTATAACATATCTTCAATCTTGCTGTGACGTAATATCAACTAATCGTTTTAGTAATTTCACAAGTACTCTTCGATTTTTTAGATAATTGATTTATCTACCTTATTTCTATGAGCATCTCATTATTTTTGTAGACCAAAATATGTGTAGTTTATATACTATAAATCGGTTTACGGAGCTAAAAAGACCACAAGGCTGCACCGAGTCGCATCGGATAGTGCGTGTAAAAAGAAGAAGTTAAAATCAACCGATGAATTAAGGAAAAGAATACATTGGTTCTGATGATTTTTAAACACGGACAGGGGTTTTTGAATACGATGATTTGATTTTACGATAACGTGGGAGGAACTGTATCTCTTAAAAACTTTCTTATTTCTTTGCTATATTTTTTTCACTTATTCTTTCATATTTTTTCTTATATTTTATGTACGGGGACTATACCCGTGTTATCGCTCAATATCTGTTATCTTCATCACGGTGATATTGTCTCCAGGCTGGCTTTAACTAAAATTCTATCTCCAACCAACAAGGAAACCGGATTGGCCGTGGGGAACTTCCAAGGCTGGATTGCCAAGGGACCTTCTTGTCCCAGATCTTGCCTTGGCCTTTACACCAGATACCTCTGGGTGATGCCTTCGGGACCGAAAGTGGATGAAAACGATACAATTGTCAGCATACCATGAGCAGTGATGCTTGAGGGAATTTTCATGATCATATTCTAAAAATTGTTTTTTCATCCTACTATGAAACAATGAGAGGACTGACGCTCACATTCTAATGTAAGTATGCCATGTATGTAAACCTTTCCTGTATAACCGCGAAAAAATTATTTCAGCTAAAATGAAAAGCTCACTAATAAAAAAAACTGACAAAATGGACAAAAGAAGATTAAAATAAAAACCCATTTGGAAATTACTGGAGTAAAACGCTTCTAATTAGAATAAAAAATTTCGGTAAATTTCACATCCACGCGCTACTGGGTAACAGAAAAAATGTAACAAATGCCTCTGAATGTCGGACGTTATTTGGAAAAATCTCTGATTTTCGCAAGAAAGGTCTCTCTTTCATAACTGAAATCTGAAATGTGCTCACATTTATACGCTTTCAGCTTTTTATCTGTTTTTGTTTCTATTTGATGACGACATTGCATTTCTTTGCTTATTAGTTTGCATTTTCATTTTGAAATATTGAAAACTCACAGCATTTCCGAAGTCGATGACTAGTTGTGTCATCGTTAGTTTACAAGAAATGAATCATAACAGATGTATTATGAGTCTAAAAATTTTGCAGAATGAAACACCACGCTGGACCAGAGCTTTATTTTATTATTTTGTCGGCTGCGATGCATCATACTGCAATTTCACAAAGGTCAGAGCTTCAAAGGCTTCAAGGTCTCCGTCATCTCTCTCTGCTCTCCATCCAAACTCCCTTATTACGACGGTAACGAGAGTCGTTGTTCATATGCCTGAAATAACTCGGAGAAGCGACAGTCGTTGTGGCTGGTAGGAGGCTATGGTCTGCACGAAACACCAGTGAAACGATTATTTTATATGACAGAAAATTGATATGAATTTCCGATTATTCTTGGTACTAGAATCTATCATTCTTTTATAATTGTTAAGAAGTAACGTTTCTCTCTCCATTCTTCAAGTTTTAGAGTAAACAATTTTATGATCCTTCAAGTCACACTTATAACCAGCATGAGAAGAGCCGTTGTTAGGCTCAGAGGTCTGAATAAACTAATTCTTTATAATAATAATAATAAGAAATTATGCTGTCATCTTATACTACAATATTTGTCAGGGACACCATACCCAGGACCCATTATATATTCATCTTGATATTTTATTACATCTCAGATCGTTAAAGGTCTCTTTGACCATTTCATTACGATTGTTGTTTAAATATTTTTGTCTCACTGGTTCATACAAGCAAGTTCAAGGCAAGAATAATGTTAGCTGTGATGCAACAGTGACGACTGAAAATGCGATCTGCATCTCTTTGCTTAAAAGCGTTAAATTTTATCTTTCCGAGTTCTTTCTTTTTTTTCTTTCTTTCTTTTGAGCAATATCCGTGTCTCCATTAGTAACCTACGAGACACCATCGCCGTCCACCCGTGACCGTCACCATCTAAACTCTCAAGGAGAGAAAATTTACTGGCATCTTTTTTGTCCATCAGGATCTGGTCTGATTTTAAAACGAAAGGAAAGAATATTGGAGGGAAATTTTTTTGCTATTTTGAATTTTCACTTAAATTTCATTCTATTGAATTTACCTCTTTACTTATTGCATCTCTTCCTGTTTTATCTGCCATTTCTGTTTTCAAATCATTTTGTGCAAAAACGTTAATTTCAAAATGAATTAGGTTGCTATATTATCTTTTAATATCCAGTGTGGAGACTGATGAAATCAGGAAGGGGTATCTCGAAAAAGTTTATGAATTATACTCTAATACTGGAAATAACAATTTCGAATCCGATATATGAGTCCATTATAAGTTCTAGGCTAACGCTAGATTTAAATGCAACCCATAGATTATCACCCCCTGGATTTTCTCCATACAGAATACATGAGCCTCAAAATATAAATATTGCATAAAAACTTTTACCTCTTTACCGTTGAGTGAGTAAAAATATGTAACGTTAATTACTTCTCGAACAGAAATACTATGTATTTAAAATGGATGTAAACGATCTCTCTTCACTTTGGGAATCTCTTTTGGTCAAATGAAAAATAATTATACAAATCCTGATGCTTTTACAAAAGTAAGTTAGAGATTCATAAAAATATAATTCGTATTAAAAAATAAAATAAAAGAACCAAGGGAATGAATTCGAGAATAATAGCAACTTAGCAAAAGGGAACTGGACCATGAAAAGAATATGGCAAACTGAACAACAAAGGCGAAAAACCGGTGAGATATTACAGTCAATTAAAGAATAACAAAGCCTCACAAAAATACCTTTATAACCACAGCTGCATTCTCTTTATGGAGGAACAAATGTACGCTAAGGATAATCTCGGCATTTCTAAAGAACACAGAACGTAAAAAAAAGAAAAAAAAAAGAAAAAACATACAAACAAGAACACAGATTATATAATATGGTTTGTCATCCGGATGTTGCTGCACTGCTTTATTTGTCATAAGTTTCCACAGGAGTATTAATCATATTGCTTCAGTAAAGGGAAATTTGTGTTACAACATTTCTAAAACAAATGGCTTGACCACGTATTTTCAGTCTGCTTTTCATACACCATTGCTTGACATGAATGAACCTCCTGAATACAAACATACACACACACGTGCGGCATAAGTTCATGTTAAAGTAAACCAATCAATGAAGGAGCATTACAGACTTTCAGATTGACTGACTGGATGAGAGGACTGAGCGGAGTCACTCAACCAATGTTTAAATTGACTCGACTGACAAACTCTATGACATTTCTGTGTTCCTGAAATTCAGTGACTTTCTCTCCCTCCACTACCAATATCTGGAATTTTCTTTTTGCTTCTGTTTTCCTTGGGTATTCTAACAACCTTCTTGAATCCTCTTTTATGTCCTCTGATTGACATAAGATTTAAGCTTCGCTCAGTACACTGACTCCAAAGAGTTAGTAAGTCTTCATAATAATAAAAAACAATCTCTCTCTCTCTCTCTCTCTCTCTCTCTCTCCTCTCTCTCTCTCTCTCTCTCTCTGCTAATTTGCTAAAGTACATTAACAAATATTGCGTGAAAATCTGAGCAAAATGACTGGGTACAGTTTGGTTTTCCATATCACTCGTATTTTTAGTATATGTCTTATGGAATTTATTTAAAAGATATTGTAAGGCATAAAAAAATGATGGCTTTTCTCGCCAGAGTTTCAACTTTCCCGTAGTAATTACGAATTTTATTTTTGCAAAGGTTTCAGGAGTGTATGATATAGGTTTACCATAATAATTGTTCATAGTTTTTTTCTTTCCTGGACATGATCTGAATTTAATTGTAGCCTTAACACGATAATATTAAACCATTTTTAATGTGTTTAATAAATTGATTCTCATACTACGTAAAATGTGCCTAAAACAAACTTTTCATTACTGAATCAGGAAAGAAGATAAAGATATAAATTGGACGCGCTATTAAAAATTCCCTGACTTATTTCGATTATTTATTATTTATCAACATTTCTGTTACTATTTAACATTCTTCAGACGCTGCAGAATCCCGAGTTTCTGTTATTTGTTAGATCTATGCAAAAATTCCTTGTCATTAATATTCATGCGTATCTATAGAATAGACACGCTTCATGCTATATAATGCATCTCATAGGTAATACTGCGAGAGTAGCAACCTTTCTCGGTGACTCCTCTTCATTGCAGAAGGCGAGATGGAGAAAAAACAAAGGGAGTAGAATCACAACACGAGTTGGAAACGAGAGACCTTGGAAAGAACGACGTTGCCTCGCTGGGCATGGTGGGCGAGAACAGTTTCATTTCTTGGCCTCCAGTTTATCACGGAGAATATTAATAAACATTTTAGAGGCAATATTAAAAATTTCTTTTTCTTTTTCGATGACTGCTTATACATTGATGTTGGGAAGAATGGATGTGGTGTCATTGCTTATTAAAATAGCAATTTGGTATCTTTTCATAAATTATGGGTAATTCTTATTACTTTTTTGGAAATTCGGTAAACTAAGTCACTATTTTGCTTTATTTTTCCGAATTGTTATGCAAGGAAGTAAGGTTCCAATATAGAAAAGGAACTCACAAAGATCTTGGGTGTTTTTATCGGCCTAAGTGTTGTCGTAATTAACTAGAACCAATTCTCTCTCTCTGTCTAAGATAAAAATTTCTTTAACAATTACCTGAAAAAGTTAAGCGAAAAGCCCTTATTATTTAGTGGCTAAAAAAATTAATAAAGAAAGTATGCTATAAATAAAAACTAAAGCACTGACTATATCAAACGTGATGTAGCATTTTCAAAGGAGACCAAAACTCACGTTATTTAATAATTATCATTTTTTCGACACTCAGAACTATCGGAAGACATGGGGTGCGTTCCAGAAGAGCCTAAAAATTTAGATAATGAGGAAACACGAATCTGATATTAACTGCTTACTGCCTTCACATTCTTCAGTGACGTACCGTTTAAGTTTGAAGCTACTAATATTACATCAATAATAACTTTATACAATTTCCCAGTAAGATATGTTAGTTTCTCTTTGAATTTTTGGAAAGTTACTTTGACGATACCTATCAAATAATACACACACACACACACACACCTACACACACACAAAACATATATATATATATATATATATATATATATATATATATATATATATATATATATATATATATATAATATGATAGGCATCGTTGTAGAATTGATCAGCCTGTTCAGTTCGAAATCTGAACAACTTCACAAACTGATATCAGCACTGGGGACACAACGCTGTCCTAGCTCCTAAATTGCTGGGGAGGTTAGCAGGAATAAGCTCTTCTCACTGTAGGGTTTTATTCTACAACCATTAATGAGCCATTAACAAGCCATTCATGCTGAAAGGAACAATAATTCAATCAGCAACACAAACATGATTACAGTACTATGATATATGAACAAATCAGGAAATTCTTGAATACTAAACAAGAAAAATAGAACCTAGCCCAATGGTAGGCTATGCAATTCAGAATTCTAAATAAATTACAAGGTTATACAAATATGGTCACAATGAATATGCATAAATAAATATCCATAACCTTACACTGTAGCGCCTGCAACACCACCTTAGCTTTGACACACTACACCACGCCTATAGCCTTAAACACAGGTTTCCTCAGTAGCCTATAACAGAACACAATCAACATTAAAAATAGCAACATGTTATTTGGCCAGATTAACTAGTACGACTTACTAATGGCACATTATAGCACATTAGATAAACGCAAATAAACAATGGTTTGACATACGACAATAGGCTATGCACTTGTCTAGTACGACAAAGGAATAGGGTGGTGGGTTAGGTAGCTGCTTGGTGAAGATACACTACACTAGGTAGCTGCTTGGTGAATATACACTACGCTAGGTAGCTGCTGGTGAATATACACTACACTAGTAGCTGCTTGGTGAATGTACACTACACATGACTTAGCGGCAGTGGCTCCTTAATCGGAAATACCACTGGGAATTTCCTAATACTAGCCTAAAGCAACATTTCACCAAAACAGCATTGCACAGCAGCGAGGTCCTACTGAAGAGTCCGCCAAAAAATTCTGATGGCAACTGCTCAAAGCGCCAAAAGTCTCCTGGCAAAACTCAAAACTTGAAATATTTGCCCAACTAAACTACATCTCATTCAATAAACAGGCCAACATAAAAAGAAACAAATGAATATAGGCAATTCTTTACTCGCTGAACAACCATTTTGCATATAAGCCACCTCACACACTCAATGCAACACAGTAAACTAAGCGAAAAGAAAAGGCCACCCTTTTACGAACAAACGCCACTTTCGCAAATAAAATAAAACGATCTGACGCAATATTTTGCAAACGTCAAAGTAACTTTGTTCACCAGTAGGAGCCATTAAAGCAAATAATTCCCCTTTGAACCTTCCTTCGTTAAGTCCTACAAGCGTCCATACACTGTTTCGCTCTGCGAAAAGATTTTTAATATCCTCAAAGTAGCTTTTACATAAAAGAAGTCTCTCTTCTCTCTCTCTCTCTCTCTCTCTCTCTCTCTCTCTCTCTCTCTATATATATATATATATATATATATATGTATGTATGTATATATATATATATATATATATATATATATATATATATATATATATATATATATATGTCATATCCCATTACCGTGATTCATATACATATATCGCGCTACAAATGTCCTTTAATTAATCTAATTCGCTCCTACCTTCGGAATTAATATATTTTCATATATGTTTAACCGAAGGGGAATTTTTTAGGCGCTAATAGATTTGCCGGCTGACGGGCACGAACCATCGACACCTAGATTTGAAGTTGTCGATGGTTCATGCCCGTCAGCCGGCAAATCTATTATCGCCTAAAAAATTCCCCTTCGGTTAAACATATATGAAAATAATATTAATTCCGAGGTGGAGCGAATTAGATATTAAAGGACATTTGTAGCGCGATATATATATATATATATATATATATATATAGATAGATATATATATATATATATATATATATATATATATATATATATATATATATTATATATATATATATATATATATGTTTGTGTGTGTGTGTGTGTGTGTGTGTGTTGCGTGTATTATTCTGGTGAGAGGTTCCCGTAATTGCCTGTTTTTGAATACCTAGCTGGAGTACACTTAAGGTAGAGAGCTTTGTAATTTATGTTAGGATATACTACCTTCTAGACGGTCTGTTGACAGAGAAGAGGATGTACGGTTCTGTGGACTAGCTTCTGACCTACCTCAAGTTGACAAGGGATGTTCATTTGGTGACGCTGAATACTGTTTTCACTTCTTACGATGGACAAAAATGATGTTCGAGATTCAAATATTAAATTGCGTTTCAGAAGTTCTTGGTCTCTTTTAAGACCCATATTTAATGAGAAAACTGCAGATTGTTGCATAAAAAAGTCACTCTCTCTGTGGTGCCTGGATTTCATTTCGGATATAGGTCTGTAGTTCTATAAAAAAAGAATGGGGGGTGGGGGTGGGGGATGGGGAAGAAATAGAGCACGCTAAAGATTTTACACTATTATAGCCATCTACTACTGTTATTTGTGGTATATCTTTCAGGAATAGTATGCAGTATAATCACACCAAAAGGTTATTCATCCTATCTATATATATCTACAAAATTTGATTCAAGTCAGGCAAAAATGAATGAAAAGTGTCTGTTGATAGATTACTTTCCGCTTTAAACCACTTGAATGTGAAATTGACCCTATCTAAATCTTCGCCATGTCTGAATGTTGAATGGAGGTTAATAGCTTTAAAAAAGGAAGAAATTCAAACAATCTCCAAATGTTAGCTTAAAATTACAGTCTCCCTCAATTGTCTTTGGACTCACAGTGCCTCATGGCTATCGGTTTAATCCTAAAGGAAAAAACTGAGTTTGTAAAATTTAAAATAAAGTATGATGCTAGTGTTCGTTGTTCTTTTTAGCATTTTTTTAAATAGGTTTGATCAGGATAAATAAATAGAATAATTACAAGAAGAACACGATATGTAGAACACGAACTTAGGGTGATTAGGATTCAGAGCAGAGCGCTAAAAAGAACAATGAGAAATACGCCAGAGGGACAGATAGAAAACGGAATAAAAGACGGAAATAAAAGAGAAATAATTACAAGCAATCTTGGAATACTGAAAATAATTGAAATATTCCACAATACCACCCGGATATTTTACTTTGCTGCTAGAAGTTGGATTAACCAGTCATTACACAAATTGTAGCATTTTACCTCTATTTCTCCTATTTATTCACCTTAACCACAAAAGTAATGAATCCGACATTTGGTTGATAAATTGTAACTATATAGGCACACCGGTAGCCTTGTAGGAGGAGCAATACGAAAATCCACGCATCCCTGGCACATGTAGAATTCCATTCATGAACACTAATCAGGATTTTGATTTATCGCGCATCACCATCTTATTTCCAATGGACCAAAGGAGCTTTGCATCTGAATTCCAGTTGTAGTGAGTCGGATATTCACCGAAATGATGGATGGATCTTGGAATATCCACGGCAAAAAGAAAAGGACTTGCTTACAACAATTTGCATATAAAGGTTTGAAGAAATGTTGGAAACTCATCGAAACAACTCCGATACAACTATATTCAAAGCTGATAGAATTGCTAAAACGAAACTTCTGCAATGCTTGAGCTAAAAAACATAGTTTTAGGTGAACGGTCTTTAGAATCGAAGTGAAAGGGTTTATCGGTAGTTAGTTTTCCTGAGAAGGATTCTGATTGCATTTTTTGTTCGCCAGTAGGAGCCATTTTAAAGCAAATAAATCCCCCCTTTGAACCTTCGTTCGTTAAGTCCTACAAGCGCTCATACACTGTTTTCGCTCTGAGAAGAGATTTTTTATTTCCTCAATGTAGCTTTTGATTTCTCTTTGTGGAAGCTACTCGGATACTGAAAGGATTTGTCGTCTTATCGAGTAATTGATGTTTACGGAAAAATATAATAAACTGCTTTTTGCATAAACAAGACGGTTTTGCCTCCTCTCTCTCTCTCTCTCTATCTCTCTCTCTCTCTCTCTCCTCTCTCTCTCTCTCTCTTCTCTCTCTCTCTCTAACTAAGAACCTATTATAATCACGAACAAGAATAGATGAAGTTCCTTTGCGCTTCCTCGTATCC
>NC_061097.1:292884-295384 GCF_015104395.2 Macrobrachium nipponense
TCCAAAAAGTGAACGCAAATGCGCCCATTCTATCGGCTAGATTTGTAACTATTTTTAACCCTTCTCTGGTCTGGGACGGGTCGAACCTCTTGTTTACCCGTTTCCGGTCTTGGTACCTTACCCGTCGGTGAAACCAGTTTGAAGCGTTAGTACGCATTGCAAAGTTTCCCCAACCAAAATGCTTTTCTAATTTTACCCCCCTAGGTATTTTTTATCAATGACTAAAGTGGTACCAATTTTTTGGTTTTTTTTTTTTCAAGCTGGAAACACGTTATTCTAGCGGTATATTAAAAACTTTCTTGAAAATTAAAATACAACTACCCACCCGTTTTTTTAGGATGTGAATAGAATAGGACTAAAAATTAATTTTTTTGCGTTTCTTATTCTCTTCCTTCTGATTTCAAAGGTCGAAAAATATTTTTATGTCTGGTTAATCAAATTTAATAAATTTTCGTTTAAGTAAAGCAGATAGAACTATTTATGACTACAGTGATGGTAAAATTTATTTTCAGTCAAGCATTAATTATTATTTTATGAATGGCAAGGCAAAATAAACAGAAGCATCCCATCCAAGCATTTCAATGGATGGGTTAGGTTTAATAGACCGAACGGGGGGGGGGGGGACTTGGCAAGCACTGATGGCTTAAGCAAGTTCCTCATCGTCTTTAGCTCCTCCTTCTGTCTTTCTTTTGACATTCACTTGTTGTTGGAGTATTAAGCTGGCTTTATGCCAGCACGGGCTTTAGCTAATAAGCAGCCCGTAGGTCATTTTGAATTATTTTTAGGTGCATTGGTGATTTAAGGATATGAGGCGATCTTTTGTTTATGATTTCTATGGAATGTGCAGGTGGAATGGTATGGATTCAAAGGTGAAAAGAAAGGTGAACAGGCGAGGTTACAAACCCCTTTTAAACCCTAAGGTACCCATTAGTAGAAGATAAAGATCTATAGTAGCGAGTCCTGGCGAGTCAGAGATAGCCAGTAAGGAAATCGAAAAATTTATCTTCGTAGAAAAACGGAAAAAAAAGCACACAACTCTATGGAGTTCAAGTACCACATTTCACTTTACGATATAGAAAAAAAAGCGCCGATCGTTTAGCAAATAGGGAACGACGAAGGAAAACGAAATAATATCAGTTTTAGAAACAGGATAACAAAAGTAAGCGACAGCTTAAGCGGTAGTTAGAGTGACAGTTGAAATATTCGGTCGTTAGACGTGAGGCGGCCGAAAAACGGAGGGGAAAGGAGGATTGTTTAGTAAAAGAAAAAGCAGTTAATGCTACAAACAGCACTCTCGTGAAACGGTGGCAGTTATTCCTGGGTTTTGAATCTATGGTCTTCTGTGAGGAGATCATCTGGAAGACTGATCTCTAGGTCCAACAGTTCGTGGACGAGCTCAGAGAACAGTTGATGATCATTGCTGTTGTCGTTATTGTAAATGGCTCTATGTAAAAATGAAATGGACTCCTCGTAGGTCAGCAGGAACTTTCTGGTTTGGTAATGTCCTACGAGGATGTAGTTGCTTCCAACGTTCGCAGTTGTGAGTTCTGGTTTGCTGGTCTGAGTTTGGTTACTTTTCTTAGCTATGAACTCCTCTGTTTGTGTTCCTGCTTCTTTAAACAAACTGGAGCTACAGCCGGTGTCTCTGTCTGCATCTCTTCTTCAACTGCGTCTTCTTCTGTCTGGGTTCATGCTTCGGCACGAGCAGAAATCGACGTCGTCGGTGATGCAATCTTGCGGGGGGTGATTCTGAGGGGTTGGGGTTGGGGGAATACCGTAGGGGGAGGAGGTAGAGGGGCGGGAGGTTGGCGGTAAAGGAGAAGGTGAAGGGTGGGGATGTAGTGCCGGGATTGAGGAGGTTGGGAGGAAGGTTGAGTGGTTTGTGGTGCAGGAGGTAGGTTCGTTCTTGGATCGAACCTGGGGTTGCTTGAAGGTTTCCTGGGCGGTGATGGTTGCCGAGGCCTTGCAGGTGGAGGAGGGATGCCCTTCGCCTTCCAAATCCTCTGCAGTCTGACTGGGCATCCCTTAAACCAAGCATGATGTTTGCTGGCTGCAGTTTGGGCATCGGGCAACTGTGTGGCCCTTTTCCTTGTACTTTTTCAAGCACACTCTGTCTCGTGTTTTGCACTGCACACTCCACAGATGTGTTCTGATTTGCATTCGTTCTTGTGGTGTCCATACCTCTGACACTTGAAGCATCTCAAGAGGCTGGTACGAAGGCTTCGGTCTCGTAAGTGCCAAGAATCCCCAGGCTGACCCTGGCCGGTTTAATTTGGCCCTTGAAGGTGGCTTCGATTTTTAAAGTTTCCAGTCCATCTTTGGCAGTACACTCTTGGCTTCCATGATGTTGGGAACCTCGAGAATTCTTTCGATTGTGATATATTTGGGGACTTTGCCAAATCATCCTCTTGCTGATTTTTTGAAGCAGGATCAAGTAGGTGGCACAGGTTGTCTTTCTTCAGTAGTTCCGCTGCTTTTTGGTCCTTAGGAGTAATTATAA
>NC_061097.1:300384-355384 GCF_015104395.2 Macrobrachium nipponense
TATATGTATTAGATATTTGTAATTATATATATATATATATATATATATATATATATATATATATATATATATATACATTAGTTAATAATCTATATTGAAAATAACGAATTGAAGAAACATACAAATTAATTATAATTCATAAAGAGCTTTTGCGCACACCTCTGAAAATATTGTAATATCTTGTCATTTGCTCTTCAGACAGCAAAGACATCGACTGCCGGTGATGAAAATTACGATTTTTATGATAACGAAGTTATGGATAAGGTGAGGCAAACGTCTCATCCCATTCCTATGCTTGACGAAAATGAAAGTGTCATCCAGTGACGAGATGCACACTCCATCCAATTATTCTCATTCGTTGCCGGCTAGTTGGCACGAATTTCATTTTATTTTCGGTAATGTATAAAAGACATAACCGAAAGAAGCGTATACAACATAAAAAAGTCACTAAAAGGTCTTGAAGTAATACTGCTATAAAATTTTCTTACCGATCATCAAACGAATAGCTGAAAATTTTTTCTAATCTATTGCGGCATGCATTCCATTTCGCCCAGCTCTTTGTCTAAAGACCTACACACCCACAACATCACTAACAGACCTAAACACGCAAGAGTTCACTAACACACACATATATATATATACATACATATATATATATTATATATATATATTATATATACAATATATATATATATGTATATATATATAGTATATGTATAACTGAATCACGATAGGTTGGAACGTGATAAATACATAAATAAAGTTTATAAACTACCCCAGTGTTTTCACGTTCCTTCGTGGCTTATACCTTTATTTTATACACACACATGCACACACACACACACACACACACACACACACACACACATATATATATATATATATATATATATATATATATATATATATATATATATATATAATATTTTTCCAGACCTTATAGTGACGTTTTATGTTGTATGCGATTCTTTCGGTTATATCTTTTATACATAACGAAAATAAAATAAAAGAAATTCGTGCCAACTAGTCGGCAATGAATTAGAATAATTGGATGGAGTGTGCATCTCGTCACCTTATCCATAACTTCTTTATCATAAAATCGTAATTTTCATCACGGCAATCGATGTCTTTGTCTGTCTGAAGAGCAAATGACAAGATATTACAATATTCAGATGATGTTTATTGACAAAGGCGTCTTCAGAAAAGGCTGACATCACACACACACACACACACACACACACACACACACACACCACACATATATATATATATATATATATATATATATATACTATATATAGATATATATATATATATATATATATATAGTATATATATATATTAAAACACTGACCTTGATATGGTCAGAATGTCGCCCGCCCCACGTATTACTTATGGAATTCTCAACTACGTGTTGAAGATGGGCACGAGACAATTACCAATGGGTCTACTGATTTCATACTCACATCTTTCCTTTTACTATGTAAAAACTATTACGTATATAACTATGTTTATAATAAGTACTTAATTACACAAGTTTCATGTAATTTGTAAATATAATATGGTCTGTACACACGTTATCAATGAAATATATTCAGCTATGCATGGCAAGTGCAATTGTTCATAACCCTTTTGACCGATGTAACCCTATTCATTTTCCCATAAACCTGACTCGTTTATACAGTGTGTACGCATTTGCCCTACATGTCGAGTACGTAGGCATACATATGATGCAGACGCACATACATACATACATACACCATATAAACAAAAAGTACATACATACACTCATTTAAATATGTGTGTGCGCGTGTACGCGCGCGCCCGTGCATAAACTCCACAGATATACGTACATCTATACATCTCTCTGTCTCCTATATTTACTAACGAAAGCTTGCCCGGGTCAGCGGAGTAGACAGGTTGGGGTATATGCAAGACGAGAGGTCGGCCACTGGTTGTAAATATACCTGGACCATTGCAATCGTTGCCAATCTCATTGGGATTGTTTCAAATTTATATTTATGGTTCTCTCAGTAAACTTGCAGTTTTCTGCATTTTCGTTTTACATTGAATAACATTACTATATATATAAGAGCTTTGATAAAGGATTTATTTCTGGAAAATTACAAATGATTTATAGGTAATTTACTAATCGGCATCATTCTGAAATCGAAATGTTTTCGATTTCATCACGAGATTGAACGCAGCTACATATCGTATGCCGAATGATGTTTTTTTTTTATACTTTTTAGAAATATGGATTTCAGTGAAAATATTGTTCGTCAGAGACAGAAAAATTATTTATATCGGATCTGAGGGAAGGGCACTAATTACTTCTTAGTCAAATTTAGGGATGTCGCGCGACTTGGTGACAGTGTTACAAACACGTGATAAATGAAGCCAGTTAGAAGTAGCGAGAGGCGACTTTCACCTGGGAAACTCGCGGGCGAAATGAGGTGATCTCGCCAGAAAACAAGCCAAGTTTTTGGCGTAGTTTTGAAATATTATTTTTCGGGCCCACATTGTGGATTGATTGGTTGGGAAAAGATATTCTTTGATTTATACATGTCAAGTAGAGAAAACAGACTATGGATTGGATAAATTTTGGGGACGCTATATCGAGTTTATTACAAAGATATGCACGGTGTTGGGGTGGGCTTCTGTCAGAAAGCCCTCGATAACCTAGTATGAGAAAGATGGTGGGCTTCTCTCAGAAGCCCCAAGACCGGAAAGGTTAAGGACTGTGATCATTCTATTGATTCACAAATTTTATTTAGCCACCTTTTTCCTATGCTCCAGCTTATTCAGTGACAGAGCATCGGATGATTGATCGTTTGCAGCTTTATCCCAGAAATTCATGATAGTAATTCCAAGATCTCTCTCTCTCTCTCTCTCTCTCTCTCTCTCTGGTATTCAGTTATAAACTGTTTTTCAACAATGATTACGTTAACGTAAAATTAACGATTTTATTAACCTGACCTTTATTTATATATTTTTACGTTCTGTTTTGAGATAAACAACTCAATAATATATAATTTAAACCAGTATTGTCAGAGGAACCAACTCAAATACGGAGCAATTACGATCGCTTAAATAAAAGCTTTGTGTTCAATAAAGCTCTCATTGTTTGAATTAAAACAAATTGTTATTTCTGGGACCATTCTCAACAGGGCCCACCAACGGATAGGAAAAATAAAATCGTACTCAAAATGACCTCGTATTGTATTCTCGGTAGCGATCACATGATATGAAATCTATTCTGTAACCAAGGCCGATACAGATTATCGGCCTTGATTGTAACAGCAGCTGGATGAGAATTTGTCGCAAATACGCGCCAGCCACCTTTAGCAACAGTGGAGCAGAACTTTGACAATCACGAAGAAATTTGTAAACTGACGAGAACTCGCAGCAAAGGATTGCTTGTCTTTTATTTGTTGAATATACTATTCTTATTCATATTTTTATGAGTCGTTTTTCAAGTGGAATCAGAATTATTTATTTTTTCTGAATAACGATAATTCGCCGAGGCCTTATGTTCTTGAATAACATTTACATTCAGAGAAACTGCTGTAATGGTATTTTAAAGTGGAAGGAACTGTCGTTGTCTGAGTTTCTTCTGTGACAAGAGCCCTGACTGCAATACGTACCCATGTTCAGTAAAAATAATAATAACTTCGGTTACTGAGAATGATATTGCATTGATAATCATACTTCCGACTGAGAGAGCAACTCTTCTCACGAATGTGAAGAAATTCTTAGCAGTTCAGATCTGTTCCGAGTATTTCATGGCTATCATTCCAGGTATTGGGATTTTATATAACAACAAATTATCATGATTGATGCAGCTTCTGGCGCACCGGGGATTAGATGGGATTAATCTAAGCTCTGAAGTAAACAAACACCTGAGTTGCTGAATGCTTAAATAATTGCTACAACATGAAGTACATGCAATTTTCAAGTATCATAGGGTTAAAGAAAATAGGTAAAAAGAGGATTAGGAGCGTAAAGATACCAGCTATGGTTCTATGGTTTTATTTTCATATATTTTTCTCTCACAAGAAAATACCTTGTTTAACTATAACGATTTTTGCGATGGCTTTCTTAATCCTTTTCTATACGATTATTTATTAGTATTTCGGTTGATAAAAAAAAAGTTTTTGTTCTTAATGTAAGACATATAAGATTGGCTGCGAGAAAATAAGCCGTTAGGCTGCTGAACAAAATGGAAACGTCGTCGTGTTATTTATTTCCAGTCCGCAAAGGGTTCCTCTCATGTCTCCTGTATTGGTCATGACTATCGTCAGTGCCCTTATTGCTTTTAATTAAGGTTACCGTTTACCCGACTTTCCTTTTTCCCTCAGCAAAGAGGGATGACCGATACATTGTGATTCATTTGTAGAAAACCAGCTTAATACTGATCTCATACCTATTGATTCTTCAGGTCAGTTTAATTATCAGGCATTATCGATTCTTCAGGTCAGTTTCATTATCAGGCATTAAGAAAAAACAGAAAATTAGGAATTTGCACTTCACGTAAATTAAATGAAACCCCGCTTTTTTTTTTCTTTCGTTTGTATTCATTATCTCTACATTACTAATTAAATAAAGAATATGCTTTCGGATAAGGTTAATCATACTGAGATATTATGAGAAGCAATTCCTATCGTACAAACTTGATATCTTACCAAAGATTAGAAAAGCAATTGTTTATGTGGAACTTTAGCATGATAAGCTACAGTTAATGCATATAATGTTAGGATATGAGGTATAAATTATTTTTGTGCGAAAAACAGGCGTCACATGAACTCCCGAGTTTTGCAACTCGGAAATCTGGCGTCAAAAGCCATCGCTGCTTCCTGATTGACAATATGGTGCGAATTGATTTATATATATAAAAAAAAAGTCCAAAATACGACTGATATAGAAAAGATGACTGTCAATTAGAAATTGTATTGTAATCGTAATATAATGGTCCTCAATATGACTAAACCAATTGGTTGGCAGACACACACAGAGAGAGAGAGAGAGAGAGAGAGAGAGAGAGAGAGAGAGAGAGAGAGAGAGAGAGAGAGAGAGAGGTGGGGCCAAACATTGCTCTTCAATCACTATTAACCGGAAATCACTTGAAATCTAATAGACGAGATCAGAGTTAGTGTTAACAACAGGTGTATTCAAATGCATCTATTACACCCTAATATTTTGCATGATTTTTATGATGAGATTGTAACAAGAATCGTAAAGAGATTCAAAGATAAAAAGAGTTTTATAAACAAAGTTGAAATGAAAGTAAACGAGAAAAAATAATCTAAGGAAGATGTCTGCTTTAGAACTGAATTTTTCAAAGTACAACCCTAATTGGTTTGTTCCTCGTTGGACAAGTGGGTTACGTTCTCGTCTACCGATTCGGTACTCCCGAATTCGATTCCCGGCTCTGCCAACGTGGAATCAAATGAATTTGTTTCTGGTGATTAGAAATTCATTTCTCAATATAATGTGGTTCAGGTCCCACAATAAGCTGCTAGGTAACCAAAAAGTAAAATATACTTTTTCTCTGAAAAATATTCTGATTGAAAATTAAATCATCCATATGCAAAGATACTCAGCAGAAAAATGATAGATTCGTCGGCATATGCAAATTAACAATTCGTGTGTAAACATTATACTAAGGACTTAGCTCTTACTCTTTAGATAAATTTGTTGGCAAATTGCATGATAGAGTCTGCATGAATAAACAGTCTCACCTCCAAGCACGATGAGAGAGGGCCCTTTTCTGCCCCCTGAAGACCTCCCTCCTTCTTGAATGCAGTCTTGCTGGACAGAAAGCCTACGTATGAAAAAGACAAAATAAAGAGGACAATGGCTGGGAAGTAAAAAAAAAAAAAAAAGGGGGGGGGGGTGGAGGGGGAATCAATAAAGAAAAATCTTGATGCACGGAAAGAGCAATGTAGGCCAGTCCATTCAGTAGGCCAGTCAACCCATTTAGAGAAGCATTACTGCCAGAGATTTTTTTTATCTCTGTTATGGATTAAAAGAGAATCACAGATCGTGCCAAAAAAAGACGTTAAGTGTTCGCTTCTTGTTTCCTCTCTTTCTTTTGTGCTTATCATTTCCGCTTCTGTGAAATAGCATTCGCCGTCGTTCAAACTTCTTTGTTAATCCTCTAATGCTGCTGCGTCTGCTTCCATCGCAAAGATGAAGGTGCAAAAGGAATGGAGAAAATCGTTGTTTCTTATAGTTTTTTTCTTCTTCTTCTTCTTCCTCTTTGCTATCATTTCCGTTTCCCTCGATTTGTTTCCTTTTGTCAAGTTCTATTTTCTTCGCTTTACTCTTTTCATATTTTGCCATAGAAAATTCCTACTATATTTTATTCACATTTATTTGTTCTTTCAAGCCTCCTATAAAACTATACCAATGAATTAAACCTCTTCTGTCGCTATATTGACATGAAGAGTGGCATCAGAACTAGATTTACAATGCATGGGATAATTCTGGTCCACAATCATGTTCAATTAACAGAGGACACTCAAATATGCAGTCCACCACGAAGCATTAAAGTGGCCTGATTCTAAAGCTCGAGAGGGTCACATGAAACCTACAGAGCCATGGTACCATCTGTCAACATCTGTCCATCTGCTATTGAGATATTCTGCTAAAACTCGTACCACAACTGACAGGAGATGGCGGGTGTAAAAAAAGATCTCAAATTTAAACAGTTGTATACCTGTGAGTCATTAGGAATTAAGGAATTATCCTTTTTGTCCAGTTATTTTGCATATTTTTTTAAGGATATCTCTAACTCTACAATTTATTTTCGATGTAAAATGGAGATAAGTCGGGAATATATTTGCGAAATATTTACTTAGAAATTCTTCAGTAAAAGGCCTTATCTCTGTCCATCTCGGAGTTTAATGAAATTCTGTCACAGCTGATGATATCAAGCCTTCGTCAAACTCCAAACCTCATTTGTAATGAGAATCTCCTGCCTGCATCTCACGTTAGCCGGGTCTTTATACAGCCATAAGTGGCCATCTCATTCCGAAGAGTTATGAGAAACTCCTGTAGACATTCTGCCGCCTGCGCAGCAGCAAGGGCATTTCCGGTGCTCCAAAGGACACGCCTTCCGCTTTCTCCGTAAATAGTGACGGTGGGTTCTAGGTAATTTGACTGCTGGTAATTTCACTCCCGATATATTGACCCCGGTAATTTGACTCCTGGTAATTTGGATTCCAGTAAATTTCACTCTTGGTATTTTGACTCCCAAGTGTTATCATTCGGTTGTTTATTTGCAGAGTCATATAGTTAGCTGAAAGTATCATTTCATTGACTTCTGTTCCACATTTGATTGTTTATTTATTTAGTAATATAGTTAACTGGAAGGATTTTTTCAGTGGTTTGTATTCCAGTGAACATCAACATCTCCCTGCCTCATTCGTTACTTAAAAAGGAAATCCACAGACACCATGCCTCACGTTTTTAACAGTAGCCTTGGAAGGAAGAAACTTGTGGCTGACATGAATTGCACATATGAGGCGCAGAAACTAAATGGCGATGGGTCTAAGACTTACTGGAAATACGAAATTAAGTCCTATACAGCTCGACGCATGACGCAGATTATGTCATAATTAAGCACGTTGGTGAACGTTATCATAGTTTGTGTGCTTGATTCAAAACCCAAAGTTCGAAAAACCTGAGCGGACTTAAAGGCTCAAGAATTTTCTTCCCTCGAGTTTTCCCGTTCATTAATTACAACTACTTGTGAAAAGCTTGATGAAAATGAAATGGATGCCTACAAGTTCCTTGAGAGTAGCGAACTTTTCCTGCAGTTTGATAGTGGTGAAAATGATGTGGACAGATGACTTGCTTCTTTAACCGACAAACGGCTTGATGACTTAGTGAATGTAAAACACTGTAAAACACTAAATTTTATCGGTTATACACGCTTCATATTAAATGGGTTCATTTAGATTTCCACGATTGTTTGCATTGATTCCAAACTAGACTCAAAAATCTTACACCGATTTTTTATTAGTTAACTGAATTACGTCAAGGACTGAGCCCCGAAAACGTTATGATGGATTTTGAAAACGCACATATTAATAACATTTTACCTATGGCTCGTGGTGTTTCCATCTCTTGCTGTCTTTTCATTTATCTCGCAATGTGTAAAAAAAAGTATGTGAATTTGGATATAAAGAAAAATACCATCATGATAATGAGTTTAGCATTAAAAATCAGATATTTTTCGGCGCTGGTTTTCTCCCTCTCGATGATGTGATTGTGGATTCGATGAGCTTGTCAATGACAAAATTGTTTGGTTCGAATTTCTGTATATGGCATCAGTGTTCAAAGTAGGGTAAAGTACAATACAGAGAAAATATTTACTCTCTCTCTCTCTCTCTCTCTCTCTCTCTCTACACGACTTACAAGACTAAACGGTAGTTTGATTAAGAAAATGATGATACCGACAAATTCTATCATCTGTTTTTATAGATTTTCCTTTATCGATGTATTGAAACTGCCACCGTTGTCAAATACGAAATCTTAGGACCGGAAATTACTGGCAACCTGTTCAGAATCATTATAAATATATTCAACTTTATTGTCATTACCTTGATAGCCTCCCGTTTTCGTTTTCATCATTCTCACTGTCGGATGAATTTTCAGCACTGTTTCTTGTGTAAGAATTGCATACATAACTTTCATTTAGAATATGGTACTTGTGCATTGTTTTATGAATGAAAGTCTGTGCGTTTATATCTAACCTCTTGTTCTGTATTTTTAAAATTTCAGTGGGAATAATGTCAATAAACTACAATTACGTACTTATCGTTTTTCATTTGCGCTAGAGCTGGAAAAGGAAAACAAGAAAACAATTCACGACCAATGCTAAGTTGGTTTAGATAGGATTATAGCCATTTTAACACCTGCGTCGAAAGACCAAAATTCCGTGTAAGTGAACGACCAACCCAGCAGCGTGTTGTCTCGCTACACAAGTGATTGGCGAATTCCCGCATTAGATATAGAACATCAGGAAAATTATGATAAAAGGGAGTTCGGGAGGAAGTGTTTTTGCTTGGATAAGGTCAACGACACTTCCTCGGACCTAGAGAAAATATATTACAGAGGATTTACCTTAAAAGAAGGGCAGGAAAAATCAATCGTTTATATACGTACTAAACGTCATAGTCAAAACATCTGCTCCCCGTATATGTACGTACTAAACAGCTCAGGTAGGGTTGGCGCACTACGTATATATACGTACTAAACGGTTTAACAGTTAAAGTTGATTGAATTGTACTTCAGGATTTTCAGACACTCCTTTTCACAAGGGTTTTTCGCAAAAACACAGTAGTGTAATGGTTCACAACTCATTCCACTATCACAACGCGGCTCTGCACAAACCACAGACCCACTCCCCCCCTCCTCCTCCTCCCACACAAATTTCGATGTTTATGAGATCATTTGCTTTCATTTTTTGCCAAGCTTTCTTCCAGATTCTTACAAATATCCGTATCACTTATTAACTAACACTAACTCTTGGCATTATTAAAGAAATTTCGTTAATTACGAATAATTCTTCACGAAATCATGCACAAGACGCACAAGTCCAGGTAAAAAGTGACATGAATGAAGTATCGTAAATGGCGACAAAAAGCTAGAATTTCTAAATAATGCTTGAATAGATCAAATTATACACCAACGCCAAAGAGTAGTATCATAACCCCTTTAAATAACCGATTTAAAGGGCCACACCATTTCCTAAGTTTACATCAGGAAATGGGAGAAAATTCCCTATTTTGAACTCAATAACTTGATTTTTTTCAACGTATATCCTTAAAATTATATGGTATCTAGCCGAGATATTGATTCAGGAGAAGTTACAAACTTTCTAGGGCTGTACTCTTCGTCTGGTAGCCATAGAATAACCGGACACGTGGACGTGGTCCAGCTGTATTTTATATACGTTTGGGGCGGAAGGGAAATAATGAAAGCTCTTGTTGTCCCAATTCCGTCCCGTGTGCTGGCTTTTTTCAGCCCTTCCTCCCTCTCCTGTGTAGCACCGCCCTCGTGACCTTGGCCTCTCTGTACCTCCGGCTTCTTCCAACTGTGTGTTGTCCTCTCTTCTATTGTTGTGAATATGATTTTTCTATAAAAATAAATAGATAGGCTGTCCTTAGAACCGCTTGCTGAGTTGCCTTCTATTCCATTATTTGTACATACATGTTATGAAGGCATTTCCTGCGTTCATATATATACCACCCCATTTCCCCTTCCCTACTAAAGAGAGAGAGAGAGAGAGAGAGAGAGAGAGAGAGAGAGAGAGAGAGAGAGAGATTTGAAATACGATACATTGCACCAAGAGCAAGATACTGGTAGAAAGGTGAGCGAAAATATATTACTTTTAATGCTTCGTGTTCATGGCACTCATTAACACTGGCCGAAACACTTGTGTTTTGCTTTAATGACTTTTATAAATCGACCTCAAACTATATGAACTCTCTATCATGCTTAATAAAATCACCATCAATCTGGTCTTTCTTCGGGCTATATGGTCACAGTCGTGGATCTAAATTTTCGAGTGATGTCCTCTTCATGCACACGAAAAAGGGTTCTCGCGCGCGTACACATACACATACACACACACACACACGCACACGTGTTTTGGTTGATTGTATTTATACACACGTGTTCCAAAAGTCTTGCACAGATGCTGGGCACAAGACCTACAGACCAACTTCAACCACCAACCAGTGAAATAAAATAGCGCTCCATTTTCCTCGACACGACGGAAATATAAATTAGTTTCATAAGAGTGTTTAATAAAAGTGTTGTTGTTTCCGAGTTATTCGTAGTCACATTTTGTCAAGCATATTATGACCAAGGAAGCGGATGAAATGAAAACCACCTCGGGTGTAAATGATTCCTAAAACTAGACCCATCAGACAGTCCCAGCAGACATATCAAAACGACCTTTTTTTTTCATGTGTCTTTGGTGTGGTTTCCCCGACCGGACACGTGGTCCAGCTATATTTTTATGCTAATGGGAAGGAATTAAAGCCCTTGTTGCCCCAATTTCATGTTCTGGCTTCTTTAAACCCTTTTCATTATCCACGTTCTCCTGAGCAGCTCAGCTCACCCTCGTGACCTTCATCTTTCTCTGCCTGTGGCAGGTGTGCTTTGTCAATGTGGTACTATTATGTTTTTGTCTTTCATTTTTACATTTATTTTGTATAATAATATTCTAGATACTGTGTCCTAAAAACCACTTCCAGTGTTGCCTGTATTGAATTATTTGCACATGCCATGAAGGCTACCTTTCTACCATCAATCTGGTCATTTTGTTTGTGTTCTTGTATTCTAATAGACTATTCCTTGATCTTTTTCCCAGCAGTGCTTTTGTGTTGTTTTCCTCGTTCGCAGGATTTGCCACTTTCACCAAAATAAGACCCTTCACAGCGTGAGCCTGCATTTTATAAGAATAAACCTGTAATCAAAATGTGCTCAATGATATTGAGTATGTGAGAAGCATAATGTTAGGCTAGGGCACATTTGCCAAAACTTAGTTTTCCCGATTATTTATTTATTCTTTTTATTAGGATGCTTGTTTGTTTTGTTATTTTACCCCTGTTATTAATTCCTCATCTATATTTATAATCGTTTTGTATTGGGTCTCTAGCCTTGTCCAATTGGAATGTTTTCGGAATATAATAATAATAATAATAATAATAATAATAATAATTAATAATAATAATAATAATAGTAGTAGAAGTAGTAACTACAACATTACATATAAGAATTAAAGATTACATTTATAGCCAAGCACAAAACTCTGGTATATTTTAATTTCTAAGAAGCTGTCCCCGAGATCTCGTCTACTTCTGTTTCATCACATTCCATTTTCTCGTCAAGGCATCAAAGACCGGAGTCACACCTCAATCATTCGTCTCCCTAATACGCGTGTAACTATAATAACCCGAAATCGGCTTACACTAACATAAGCCTAGGAACAGCAGAGGAAGGAAAGGAATGTCGATCATATGGGTACCTTTGATATGGCTCATAGTCTGATGGCAAAATGTAGTTGCATCTAGGCTGCTTATCCTTTGTAAGATTAATTCATGTACTGTTTTTAAATCGCATAAAAACAAATATTCACATCCACTAGTGTAGGTATAAAAAGTAAGAAAGAAAAAGAAAATCCTAGGATGGTTTTGAAAGCACAATTTAATTCAGAGTTCAAAATACCCAAGTGGCATATATCCATGGATTATTATTTACATCTGTGCTGTTACATTTTGCGCTCAAATGAAGCCCATTTTGCCCGAAATGAATATCCATCAAAGCTAAAATATTCTACAAATACCGGTGAGTTGGAGTAGCGCGTAGCTGGGTCTCCAAGCAAAAAGCTCGGAAGCTATTAAGGTAAAGATAACAAACTGAAATAACCTGTACTCATAGGGTTTTAAAGCAAGTACTTTTTGCTTAAGCGTTTGCCACCTTTTGCTAAATAGCTTTCGTTTTCTGTTTTTTTTTTTTTTTTTTTTTTTTTTTTTTTTTTTTTTTTTTTTTTTTTTTTTTTTTTTCTTATACAAGCCTTTGCTTTAAACAATGCTAGCTTTTATTCATCAGGCTCAAGCGAAAAAAAAACTACAGGAAAATATGTGGTCAAGAGAACAGAAGGAAATTAATTAGCCATAAATAGAAATATGCAGAACCTAAAATAATTACGGCAATTGTGCATGGTACTCTAATTATGAGGTACCATGATGGCATCTTAGCAGTACTGTTTGATGTCACCTTTTCAAAGCTGAGAGTTAATTTTGTCAGAATAACAGAAAACAGTCATCAGCCCTGTTTCTCGAAACAGATTATCTCTCTAGAATCTAAAACGACCTTCGTATTTTTCCCCTTAAAGTTCCAAATTTAATTTATTCTGATGATTTGGCTCCCGTAAACTTACATTTATAATATAGTCTCTTGATTTTTTATATCGATTCTCAAGAACGTTTCATGTAATGTGTTTAAACAAGATTCAAAAAATATTTTTCTTACACTCTTAAACTTCTTGTGATCTTTGCCTGTGTTTATAAGCCACTTTCCTTTAGTTTTTTTTTATTCCTCTTTTCCAAAGCTCAATGATTCATGAAATCTGTAAATGAGTCGATTCCCTTCCGACTGATCTTTCAACTTTACTGGTAAGCGAGGAAATGGGCGTCATATATAAAACGAAGATTAAAAAAAATTAAAAATTTTTTTGTAGAGTAGGAAACGTCATATGACTTGTACGCTTCTCCTACGTGTAAGTGCAGTATTTAGATGGAAACCATTTTTTCCAGTATATGTGACTGACAATATTTTTCAAAATATATCTCCTGCTTAACTTTCATTAAAGGAAGTTATGCATTTTTAGGAATGGTCGATCTCAAAAAAGCAGTAAAATCGAAACAAATTTCTGAGAGATTTCTTCATCGCTTCACAGCAAAAACCTGTCTATTCCAAAGTCATAGACGAGATTCCCATTAAAGACTATAAGATTATTGGCTTTTAATCTCACAAGTTTCCGAGGGCCAAGTCCTCTGACCCGGAACACCTGAGATCATGATTCATATATACTTTCTCTTCTCGTTAGAGAAAAACTCATTATGAAATAAAGACGTAGTTAACCGTGATAAATCGTTCTCTTTGGAGAAGACGCGAGGGAGGCTGAGAGTTAAGGAAGACCATTTTAAAAGTTTATTTGTCTAGGAAAGCAAAACCACGATTGTGAGATAAGGGTGCTTCGATGTCATTTGCGATTCCTGGGAAATGAAATGATGTTGGATTTATTCCAGCATCGATTTCATCATTGCACAAAGTTACGTAAAAGCCAATTATATTATTTATCTCTAACAGAAAACTATTGTGGTGTCTATTTGTCTGTCCGTCCGCACTTTTTACTTTTTCTGTCCTCCCTCAGACCCTAAAAATGACCGAGGTTAGAGGGCTGCAAATTGGTATGATGACCATCCACCCACCAATCATCAAACATACCAAATTGCAGCCCTCTAGCCTCAGTAATGTTTATTTCATTTAGTGTCAAAGTTGGCCATGATCGTGCGTGTGGCACTGTTATGTGTCAGCAACACAGGCCACCACCGAGCCGTAGGTGAAAGTTTCATAGGCATTGGTGGGCACGCTTCTAATTTAATATATACCATAATTCCTATTTATTCTAACCATAACGTTTTCATTATAGTGTTTATTTCATAAATTCTAAATCAAAGGTAACAGGTATTTTCATGGCGCCTTCTGTGATGTGTATAAAACCCTTGAGAGTTTCATGAGCCGTAGCTGAGAGTTTTCTACAGCATCATATCTTACACAGAAAACTCGATTGCGCCGAAGAAAATTGGGAGCATTTTTTGCTTGTTTTTCTATCTATCTTAATGTAAGTGACAAGCAGTGGAAACAAAAAATCATGAGAGTTTGATGAACAGGATGAGTACTAATTCAAACAAACATTTTACTAACAATTTTGTTCCAAGAACAAGGGAGAATTGAATTATAACAAATATGTCACCACAACGGAGGAATAACAATTATATTTATATAATGGAAACAGACTGAATTAATATTCCTGCAAACCGATCTCCTTGAATTAAACATCAAAGTGGGCGTCATCAAAAATACCTGGTAACTTTGATGTAGAATCGATTAAATAAAAGCTGTGTTGGAAACGTTAGGGTTAAAGTAAATGGAAATTATGGCATAAATTAAATTAGAAGCGCGACTGTCATGCATATCGGGTCATGAGAATCCTCGTTAAAATTGCTGTTATCTGTATTTCTATAGGAAAATAAGGATACATCGAAAACCATATATATATATATATATATATATATATATATATATATATATATATATATATATATATATATGTGTGTGTGTGTGTGTGTGTGTGTGTGTGTGTGTGTGGCAGGGATCCTATAAAACGGATTTTACGAAATGTGTAAGTTCTTCGATGGCACTTGCCAACAATTAGAAAGTAGTTCAAAACGACATTTTCCATTATCAGAGAAATGTTGGCCATTGTTGACATTCGCGAAGAATCCTGGGAAAGAGAGTGAGCTGCAACGAGTGTGCATGTCTTTCGAACATCATTTGGTAATGGTTACAGTAGTGGTTCTCAATTGCCAGCAATTTAAATTTCCTTCTGATGACTATTTGCAATATAGGTGGTATTTTTCAATTTCGGATTGTAAGCAATGGATAAATACTACGTATTTTTGACCATATTAGGGTTACCTGCTGCACTCATATTATAGAAAGAGCTATCTCTAAAGCAAAACGAATATAATACGTATGAGTGCAGCGGGTAATCCTAATATGGTAAAAAAATACGAAGTATTTATCCATTGTTTACAATCCGAAATTGGGAAATACCTGATATCTTGCAAATAGTGGTCAAAAGGAAATTCAAATTGCTTTCAATTTTAAAAATACAATCAGGAATAGGTTAAATGTGCAATAATAATAACAATGGTATTAGGAAAACACATTGTGTTTATCAAATCCCCTGCGCCAATTACCGTCAAAAAGACTTTGGAGAAAAGTGGGCGGGGTTTGGATGTAAGACTTTCTGAACATCGCAGTGCCTATGAGATCCATGCAATGAATAATGCTCTTGTTTCACATTCATTCGTTCCAGGACACAACATTAATTGGAATGGTGCCTCTGTCAGTTTTAAGAGTGGGGATGTTGGAGTTCGTCGCTTAGTGGAAGGGGCTGCTATAAGAAAGGAGTATGCTTTAGAAGGGAACAAAACCTTCACTGATGAGGATAGTTTTATCAGTTAGTTGATAATTGGCCACTTTGTCAACGATTTTAAGATTCATATGTCTGGCGATTGTGAGACCCATGATATTGCTCCCACCTCTCTTTTATCCCAGATGACTGACGTTACTAGAGCTGAAAGTCATGGCACCGATGGAGTGTCTGCTGAGCTGGAATCACCTGAACGACGACTTCGCCGTTCCAGGCGTCTCCCCAACAGAAACAACCGAACGGGGGTTACCTGACCAATACTTAAAAGCATCCGCCTTGAAACAGTTTTTTGCGCTGTCGTAACGCTCCCTCCATCCTCATTATTATTATTATTATTATTATTATTATTATTATTATTATTATTATTATTGATTATTATTTTAAATCAAACATTCACTAAACTTAAATTTAACTTTCAATACAACCTTCCACGTAAAGATAAGGACATATTTGAATTAAACGAATTTTGTATATATAATTTTTTCGAGCAGAAGACAATGAGAATTTTGTTGTGATCTCTATGCACAATTTTGAGAGACTATCATCTCATAACTGTCAAAAGCTCTACTGCACTTCTTGCCAAAATTGGCGATACCTTATTTGCGGTAAAGTCTCGACTAAATTAACAAATTCTTGCACCATTCAGTCATGAAGCTTTATAAACTTTTATCATTATTTTTCAAATATTGTCCCCGGCCTCTTCAACCTCTGTAACGCATCACTGGAAGCTCTAGTTCGCTCGTTCTTTGCTGTAAACAAAGACATAGAACTGCTAATTTTTTGGGCAGAATTTCATTTCCTGTGAAGCACAACTTAAAAGTTACTTCAAAATTGGAAACATCTTAATCGTTAATTACCAAAAGTTCAAATGAGCAACATATAAAAAAATAACCCTTATGAGCTGATGCTGATAACATTTTATGTCTATAAGCTATCACAACTAACCATGACGGAATTCAAGTATGATTACTATTATTATTACCATTTTCATCAATATCATTATTGAACATCAGCATAATTTACATGAAGACAAATAAAAAGTCCTTTAACCTACTTAACTATTTAGTTGCTGCACTGAAAGAGAACTTGAAAAAGGAACAGTGAAAAGATAAGTTGAGAAATGCATAGATTTTAGGTCTATCGCATGAAATGTATCGGCTTTAATTTCTGTAATCATAGTAATATTATAACAAGAATATTCTTTGCATACGGTCTAACCAAATTGTAAAAATATGCAAGTTAAACCGTTCATAAAATAAGATATCAGACATAATATTGCAACAGATAATAAAAAGCTTGATTTTGTGTTTCGTAGTGAGACGCGTAATTACTGAGACATATAAGCACAATTAAGCGCTGGAAAGCAAACGCTGGAAGACGGGTCAGAATTTTTTTTTCTTCTTTTTTTAAATAACGTCATACCAAAATATCTCGTATACCATGACCTGTTCAGTCAAGGGTACTATTAAAATAGGACTTGTGTAACGACTCCAGTAAAATAAGTTATATTCCGTCGGTTATTGTAATGAAAAAGGTTTCATACTCTCTGATCGTTGAGGCAATAACGAACGAGGTCATTTTGATGACGTTTGTGTTATTTTCATCCTTGACTCTTTGTTGAGAGTAGTTCCATAAATGACTGGGTTTATTTCACGTGAAACAATAAGCTCTGTATCGAGTATTACAACTCATTTTGTGAAAGTCCATTGTTGTTTTATATTTGATATATCCCAGTAACATTAATGCTTTAAACGATATATTATTCGGTTGCTTGTATCAAAACTGAATGGAAAAATAAATGAATAAAGGTTAAGAATCAGCAACAACACGGTAATAAAATCGGCACTTTTCTGTAATCATATCATAATTATTTTTTATTATTAGTTTTTCCAACTTCAGTAGAGAGAGAGAGAGACGAGAGAGATCCCGGGATTCGAGGGGAGGGGGGATAGAGAGAAGGAGAGAGAGAGAAGAGAGAGAAAGGAGAGGTAGAATCATACTTTTATTATAATGAATTTCTGGGCTGAATTTACAGTTATTTATTCATCTCTTTGAATCAATTATTGCATAAAGAGAAGCGAGTATCCTATTCATTGTTTATGAACTATCAAAACTGTCATTAAAACGATAGAGTTTATGAACGTCTGTAATTGCAGAAGGCAAACATTTATCTAAAATGGTCACATTTGATGATTGCGTGTCATTTCTGAGTGATCATTGTTAATCATTTTTCTAACAAATGTTAGAATGAAATTAATCCTAACTATTGCAAACTAATTTTATGCTAAGCTTTGCCATGCTTGACAAACCAGTAGTGAACACGGAGAAAAAAGTGGAAAAAAAATATTGTTTTAGCATCATACACTCATCAAGTAGAGAAAACTATGAATCACAGAAAATACATACATATAATATATATATTTATATATATATATATATATATATATATATATATATATATATATATATATATATATATATGAGGTGTAACACAGGTTTATTCAAGTATTCTGGAAAATTAAAGAAAAACCTATTTTAAGCAGAAAATGCTCCATAGAGATATGCATTTTAAGGCTTCGTTTGTTGGTGGGAGAAATGTTAAAATAATCATTTGCACGCAAAATGTAAAAAAAAAAAAAAAAAGAGAAGGGACAAATGAGCTGAATTAAAGGCAGATAGCAAATGAAACAATAGTACCTTCTGTGATATGTTTATTGGTATGCTGAGTGGCAGGAAGAAAAGAAAAAGTTCACCAACACTTTTTCTAAAGCCAAATGTTTGAAATATCCACACAGGCTTATGCAGTCATTATGCCTTCGCAGACCGAGATTTCAGTCAGTTTTACCTTAAAGGCAAATGTACAAAAAAGGGAATGTTCACCATGAACAAAAATAATTGGAATAAAACTCGCACTCAACGAATATCTAAAGGCAAAGCAAATAATAATCGAAATCCTCCAAGAAATTGAAATAAAAATGAATTTTAAAAAATAACGGGCTGCTTTATGAGCAGGAGCCCGTGCTGGCATAAGGCTAGCCCAATAAAAAAAAAAAAAAAAAAACAAAAAAAAAAAAATAGAAGAAAATGAGTAGATAAAGCGAGGCAAAACATCACATCCCTGACCAAGCAGAAGTAACGGAAGACCTCCTTTAAAGACGTGACACTAAAGGATATGAAACGAGACGTTGAAAAAGGTATTACCCAGAACTAAGGTCGAGAGCGAGCAAGCACATGCTTCCATGCACGCACTCACATACCAAGAAAATCTTTGTTAGAATAACTGGACACATGCTCACAAATGCGGTCACGTTGCGTCATATGCAAACTCACAGACCCTGTGTCTTTAATCTTGATAAAATTTTCATAAAATTACTTATAGAATGTCGCTCCCAAAACCCGAAGAAAGGCGAATATCTAGAATAAACAAGTGAAAAATGCGCTGAAGAAATGAGTCCAGGCGGTTACAATTTGTTGTTTGATGATGGGAAGGTGGATGGTCAACAAACCATTTTGCACTGTAGTCTCAGCAGTTTTTAAAATCTGAGGGTGGACAGAAAAGTTGCGGACTGACACAAAGCCATCTCAATAGTTTTCTTTTACAGAAAACTAAAATGACGGGCCGGTGTTTTAAAGGATTAATGAGAACATCCGTAACATCACATTCAGGTTCCCTAAGTTCTAATCTAAGGCCCCAAGAGCTCCTTTGGAGGAAAAATATACGCAAAGAAACTGCTACCGTTGATTTTTCTCATAAAATAATAATTTCTGCTAATATTTTTCAATACAATCTCATATAAAAAAATTAAATGACTTCAAGGAGATGGTGTGATTTAAAAACCCTCACAAAATTTGTGCAAGCGCTTAAACGTACATCAGATGAACAGAGAGAGAGAGAGAGAGAGAGAGAGAGAGAGAGAGAGAGAGAGAGAGAGAGAGAGAGAGAATCTTAATTTTATAGGATATTCCATTATTATGGGCGCTTGTTGTTAATGCAATGCGTTTTAATGCGAGGTCCAAATGAATATCTGTTCATTTGAATAACAATCATATTAACTGATAAGTAATAATTCAATGAAAATTGAGTCCGTATCAAATAATGTGAATAACATTAACTACAAAAAATTATAAAAAGAAATGGAGGATTTCAAATTCACAATATATTTACGAATAGTTTAATAGATTTTATAAAACATTGTTTATAAATATATATTATATTTTTTTCATCATTTCTAGTTCAATTTACGCTTACTTATTTTTTTTTCAACCTTTTCACTTGCAAAGACTTTAGTACCGTTACCAGTTATAGCAGCATTTTTTCACTCTAATAAATTAACTATGTATGTTAATTTCAGGCTCATTTCCTCATGGCTCAAACGTTTTATAACTCTGGTGTAAATGTTATCATTTTTTAAGAAGGGAATACCTTTGTTGATGTATACTACTACTAAGATACGACCACTCTATACAACGATTCAATTACTCCCTTTTAGAGATGATGATATATTATACTTCACTTTTCCCTTTAACTGCTTTTATTCTCAGTCAAATGACAACTTAAGTTTAAAAGCAAGAGCAAGCGCCTTTGAAGATTCTCCCTGATGGGTGGAGAACTGCTTGCAGTTTGCCATGCCCGGAGAACTTGGGCAGTACTTACTCTTTTTTTACAAACTCTCTTCGGTCCTCAGCTGTATAGCCTTCTTCCTTTTAACTTTCCTTCGTTTCCCTTGACTTTGTTGTCCTTTTCCTTTAGATTTATCTACTTCTATTCTTTGTTACTTTCTTGAACGATTTCATCGACACAGCCCCATCATTCTTGAAACCGGTCAGTGGTCTGGATAAGCTGTACCATCATAACATACTTAACAAATATAGACTTTAGCTGTTTGTGAGATGCTAAGCAAAGTTTGGGTGCTAAGCTTACAATGGAAAACTGTATCTTATCCCCCTGCTCCAGCCCAGTTTAAATAACTAACTGTAACTGTTAGCTGATTGAAGAATAAAGATTTTCAAAGGGCTGCTGTAATCCAAGACCAATTCAGAAGAGTCCATTATTATAACTTCTGGCCGTCTGCCACAAAACTAAAGATTAGGACGATATCTCAACAACTCTCATATCTGCCTGAGCCTTCTATTTTCTGTATGAAAGGAATTGGAGACCTGGTAACTTTCAGAAAATAATGCATCGCAAAAATATTAGCAACTAATCTTTTGCATAATCTATAGTTTTCTATGACCTCTCGTGTCCTTTCCAGTGGAGAACTTCTCGCATAAGATGCTTGACAGCGTAAAGAAATACTTCAAGTCCTGTTTCCAAAATAAAAGCCCTTGGACTTTCACAGCTGTAGGGTAGTAGTCAGTTCTGCATCCAGGAGAGAGAGAGAGAGAGAGAGAGAGAGAGAGAGAGAGAGAGAGAGAGAGAGAGTCATAGTTGCATTCATTTTTTTACTCATTCGATTAGTACATTCCTAAACAAAAACAACAACAAATGTATCCATTTTGAAGTTTCTTTGCAATTCTTTGGATTCTTTTATTTACTTCAGAAAAAATAAAATCTCGCACCCCGCCTATCTCTCTCTCTCTCTCTCTCTCTCTCTCTCTCTCTCTCTCTCTCTGTTGTACATGGCGGAAGTTCACATCACTTGCACGAATAAGCCTCTCTTTCTCTGTCTGTCTGTCGTCTGTCTGTCTGTCTGTCTCTGTCTGTCTTTGGTCTGTTTGTCTCTCTCTTTCTCTCTCTCCACTGTAAAAGTCGAAAAATGATGGTATTGATGTATAGTAGTGATTAAGTGAGTAAGCGGATTTTACCGTCTCTTTGATGTGACACAATTTAGCGCCAAACCATTTTTGAATCCCATTACTAAGTGGAAAGGTAAACAAAAACATTTATTCGTGGAATCCTATTCTGGTATTTTAAGTTAATCCTACGTTATTTATTCACCCGAAAGCAAGAATTCACCATTTTTATTATTATTAATTAGATATATTATTAGTTAAATATATTCCTTGGCGATTGAATTAGAGGGCATATATTCTGCGAGTACTAAAACACGATTAATATACGGAATATCATCACTTTAAATTGCAGAGATGTTAAGTCATTGTCAGTGTTTCTCCCTTTTTACTGATTCTGCGTTGTCATTAAATCTGGGTATAATCGAGATAATCCGTTTCGATAACATATTATTTCGGGAGTAGGGTTGGGTGGAAGAGTGGGTGGCTACATTTGTAAAAAAAGAAAGAAAAAAAAAAACTCCAGGACCGGTTTACTGAAATGTTAAACAACGCGTATCCTCAGGCCAGGATGTCCTCTGTTAATGATTTAATTTCTATTGATATACACATATATATTCGCCAGCTCAAGTACTTCTTGAGAGCAATATCCAGCAACGAAGAAACTTTGTCATATTCTGCTACACATCCATTACTCAAAACCTTCATTAGGCATAGATTTCTGGTTTTTTGTTTGTCTTGAGTTTTCTTTATAAAGAGAAGCATTTTATTATAAAGAGGACGAATTCTAATGTAGGGAATGCATTTTATATATATATTCTCCCTTCGTATAAAAATTCAGTCAGAGGGATGAGTTTCAACACCCAGCAAATTATTATTGCAGTTTCCTGGTCAACTTTCGATCTTAACATCGATGTTGTTTCAATGAAGGGAGACGGCAAACGGCAGTTTGTGAGAAGGCCGATCGTTTGATAGCAGGTATCAGATGATATATATAGAAAAATCCGAGATAAAAGAGAGGATCAAATCGTCTTAAAATCTGGAAAGATAATCGTCAAATAATCATGGTAGTGTGTCGATAAGTAGTTGCCTTGCACAAGTTACATAAAAAAAAAGGCTAATGATGGTTATCAATAATCGCAAACCATTAGTAGAACCTTTGGGAGACACTATTAGCCTGCTGCCTATACAGTCTACGTAAGGTATTGAATTTTTCATCTTATTTGCATGTCACTTAAAAGTCGATGACAACACAAACTTCGATTGAAAAACTAAATTGATTGCAGTGTTAAACGTTCGGCGTTAACATAACTGGTATGGACCTACCCTTCATAATCATTTATTCATAAATTGATTAGTTTATAAGTAAAAAAACCTACAGCTAGTTATTTTCTTCATTTGGGTGATTATCATTCTACACCATTAAGTAGCAATTGCAATTATGTTAATCAGTGAATAAATAGGGAGAGTCATGAGGTACAATAAACATTATGATAATTAATGTAACTTCCATTCGTTGACCATATAATTTGATCTGATTTGTAATAAAGGGATAGTTTCTTTTAAAGTCATAAGATAACTGATTCATTAAATAGTTAGAAACATAATAGGAAAACTTCCGCATTGCATGAATGATGGTTTCTATTAAATCCTTTCCTTGAAATCCCGATGGAAGACAGAGCAGGGGATTTCTCTTTCAGGAAGTCGGGATGTCCTTCGACGTGAGGAGAATATCATCCTTCCTTTACAGGTTGTTGTATGGTAATGCGTGTGGCTCTAAAGACTTGAAACTACTCACGAGAGGAGAAGAAACAAATAATTTTGATTGTTTTCTTGAGTATTGCATGATTTGAGATGACTCTATATACCATTTAACTGGCCTAAAATCACGAACAAAACGAGTGAAAAACGCGCCTAAGTCATCGAGTTTTCTGCACAGCGTATAATCAAGGTCACCGAAAATAGATGGGTCTTTCACTGGTGGTTTGTCCTATAGCGTTGCCAGGCGAAGTTTATGGCCAACTTCAATCTTGAATAAAGAAAGAAAGAAAAAATAGCGCGGCCAGAGGGAAGCATCTCAATATTTCTTTTTACAGAAAACTAAAAGGTACCATTTCTTTGAAAAAGAAGTCGATAGTAATCACAGAATACCCTTCATGGGGAATAAAAACAGTGTGCATTGTCTTAGAAAACTGATGGAGCCTGAACAGTTTCCATCGCTCTCTCTCTCTTGTCGGGTCACAAGAGGAAATGGATCATCAGGCGTTTTCTCCTCTTATTGCTCAGTATCCACAGCAAGGCATTTTTCTAAAAGTCTATTGAATCATTTTTGGCCGTGCCAAAAATCCGTCTGCAAAATCATTTTATAACAAATTTATTTTTTCCTTACCATTATTACTTCTTTTCAGTCCTAATTTCTATTTGTTTTCCCTCTAATGTTTAAAAAATAATCTAATGAGATACGAAAAAAAAATTTACCAAATGCTATTTTCTCACTCAAATAATCCTCTCTCTCTCTCTCTCTCTCATCCTCTCCTCGTCTCCTCTCTCCTCTCTCTCTATCTCTTCCCTCTCTCTCTCTCTCTCTCTCCTTCTCTCTCCTTTTTTCTCTCTCTCCCCCACCCCCCCCCCCCCTTCCCCCACTCTCTCTTTCACACCGACTAACATTTATAGTCTACATATGGTAAGATAGAGGAAATGACAGCGTAGGTTTTAATGATAAACAGTGATTTACGCAATATCTAATCTTTTAATGCATTTTAGTTTTTCACTAAATCTTTTATTGCCACTCCTCGTATGCTGTCTCTCAGAATTAGATTCAACTTCTAAGAATTTCTGAAGTGAATTTGTCATCAGAAACTGGGATTAACTGTCTCATTGATTAACGAATGTAAAATATCTAAATGGGAAAAGTCATACTAGAAATAATATCTAAATGCAGAAAAAACCATAACAGAAATGAGATACACAAAAGAGAGATTTTAGACTTGAAAGCACTATTCAAGAGCAGGACTTCTAATAGAAATACAATGTAAAATGCCAATGAATTATTTCGTAAGGAAACGAAAGGTTCCTCCGCTTTAGTGTCCTGAACATGATGGAAGGTGATGGCGGACATTTGCATTGCAGATGAGCTTTTGAATTTTGTTTGTGGTCCATTTCAGGCTGGACACCGGGTGGTGGGATTTTTCTGAAAGATTTCATATAAGTCCTTTGATTTTGTGTTTTCCTCATATTTTTTAGAAAATTGAAAATTCAACTAGGTCTTAGGAAATGTGACACTTTCTAATTTGTTTATCTAATTTGCCCATCCTAGCAAACAAAGAGAAAAAATCTTCACACAGTGATCTAAATTACCCTTAATTTTACATAGAAATAGGAGGTAAAACTGTATTCTATCTATCTATCTATCTATCTATCTATCTATCTATCTATCTATTTGGTTCAGTAACAAATTTTTTATTACTATTTTAATTCTAATCTGTTGCTTTTTCCATGGACAACATATCCAGCATTTCTTATTATTTTCGTTCCCTTCTTTTCTATATTCCCATTTTCTATCTTGTCCTTCATTTCGTTTTATCTGACTGTCTATGCTACTATTTGATTTTCTTTTATTATGTCTAATTCATTGCACTGATTTTACTCAAGATTACTTAAAAAATTTAAATCTCTCTCACTTCTCTTGCTCCACTTTCTTCATCCTGCGGATTCTGGTTCTTCCTCTTCGTATGAAATCACATGCGTCTAAAGGAATAATTCATATTCGACCCTCAAAGGATCCATCCATCCTCCGAGCTTCTCTTAAATGCTCATAACACAATAAAGCAAAACTCTGTGTGTGTATGTGTGCGTGTGTGCTTAGATGATCGAAAATGATACATTGGATTTTAGAGTAAATGAATTATGGAGACACAATTCAGAATGTTCAAAAGTAAACAAAAGGAGAAAGAATCTGGTGAAGGCTCAATATAAAAATAAATATTAACACTGCCATTTTATCCACGGCATAATAACGGCCATTGTTGATTGCTCTAAACTGTCACAGAAAAAGGCCTTCGTAAGGAGATCTCATTTTCATTGACTTCTTTCGTTGGATTTTTATCCTTTTCATTTCTTCCTTTTTTAACATCTATTTTTATCAGGTGTTTTTACTTGATGTTTTACAATATCTATTAACGTGAGTAAATTTCTCTTTACCTTTAGGAGATGTCAGTTGTTTGAGTAGAGACCATAAGTTCACAAGAGGCCTCTTACCCCATTCAATAGGTCATCTCTAGAGCCCTTGTTTGCATTAAGTCGCCTTAATCCCAACCATCAACCTCTTCAGGGTTATCTAGCTTCCCTTAAAGGGTTCTCCATTATTTGAGCAATTAACAAGAGTTTGTTTTTCTTGATTGAAAATATAACAATCCTGGTTCCTTTTAGCTTTTACTTTAGGTCATTAGGGTATTATTTCTTGTTTTGACACTTTCCGACGCGTTCTATTTTTAAACTTCATTAACTTCAATTTTTTATTAGCTATAGATCTAGATGTGCTTCATTATCAAAACTCTGTGTTTTTGGTTATTTTACTTCAATTTTGGAACTGGGTGAGATAAACAAAAGCATTTCTATTCGACGTCAGGTTTGAATATTTCTTGAAGACATTAATAACTGAGCTGCAACTGCATGAAAGTTTGAAAGATTTTCTGAACAAGACAACACTGTTTGAAAAAAGTTTTTCGCCCTCTTTCATTATTTTCGAAATTACTGGGATGACTGGTGTTTAATGAAATAAAAAAAACAGCCATGAACATGTATTGGATAAAGAATTGTATTTGATTTTTGTTAATCTAGACAAATTGACCCCTTATCGATGAGATTTAAAAAAAAATCACTTACTTTGTAAATTCCATTTTATGTATAAGACGAATACGATTTTGATAATAACGTAAACGAGGAAACACAGCAAAAAGGATAATTCATTAGAGTTACAGAGTATAGCAGGATGAGGAAGGTAGGAGAGAAAACAAGGTTACTGATTATAAGATAGCATCTAAACATTCAAATAAAGGACAGTCAGTTGTATATAATTTCACTTTATACTAACTAAATTAAGATAGAATTCTACAGTGAATAATATTTTATGCAAAATAATAAATGGCAAGGCTATCAAGTAAGCCATATTTGCACGTGGAAATGAATATCCATCATCTGCGGCTCCGTGGTATAAATAAATTTAGAACGATTTCTGCTTCATTTGATTATTCATATTTTATGAGACACCAAGACGACATCTTTCCCATGTGAAATTGAAGTTGGTGCCGTTAAAGTTTAGATTCATTGCAGATGTGGAGGGAGTTTATAACAAGGAATGCGGAGACAAAGCCACAATGCTTTATCGGAATCGGGACTTGAGTCACCGCCTGTTAGGATGAATAACTTTTTATTTCATTTTATTTATTTATTTATTTATTTATTTATTTATTTATTTATTTATTTATTTATTTATTTATTTATTTCTTTATTTATTTATTTATTTATTTATTTATTTATTTTTGAGATGTTGAGCACAGTATTTACGAAATGGCAATAGAAAGTTTGTAAACATTCAGTGAAAATTCCAACAACCGCCAATTTTAATATTCGTAGCACTTGGCATTCTAGCGACTACGATATCTATCGTATTTTTTCAGTTTATTTCTTCCCAGATTACTTGTGACCTCACGTAATATCGTTCTTCTAATTTTACTGTAATGCACTTGGAAATCTCGTGCATAGAACTATGTCATATAGAACAAGGTTATACAACGTTATGATCCTTGACCTTGACCGACGCCGTAACTACCCTTACTTCAAGTGTTTAACCTGGAAATCAATATCCCTAGTGATGGATTTAAATGAATTCAGGTAACCTGGCTTCACGGATTAGTATAGGGAAACTGACCAGTGGCACCTCCTTGACCTGGTTTGTGTTTAAGCTAATCATGTTATCACCATCATAATGTAAAAACATAGTCAACTTTGGTGCCAATTAAAAAACAAAACAAAAAAACATCAGTGCTTTATAAGAAGAACAATTTCCAGTTCTCGTTACCTTGTTTTTATTTTATTTATTTCTTTTTAGTTCTCGCTAACTTTTTCTTCTTTTTAACTATTGCGGAAAATACGCAGTCAGCCTGGGACCACTTTTAAGAGAATAGGTAAATTACTGTCCATTTTAGATCCGATGTGACATCGTTTTACTGGAATCTTCAAGGCTTTTATTCGGACAGTGATGACATTTTAACACAATGTTTACATCGTCTTGGGTCATTTATAATGCTATAGGAGTCAGTAAAATTTATACACTTTAGGCGTTTAGTCTTATGATTTTAAGTTGTAGTCAGTCAAAATCCAAACACCTGAGCAAGATAAGTCGACTTACTGCCCTCCCTTTCATCAGTTCCCTCCTTCCCCCACCAACAAGCTCCCACCATCCCCCTGCAAACCCAACCTTCCATCACACCTCCCCCCCTCCAACGCCCTCTTTTTCCCCTCCAATTCTTCCACCCTTTCTCTTTTTCTCTCTCTCGCAGTTGCACACAAGGTTATTCTATTGTAATTTTGTCTAATAGTATAATAGAAATGTTGGTTTTTGCAATGAATAGGTGGACATGACTGGTTTGACTCGGCTGGCAGTTTTAAATACAGTATTTGAGCAATATACTATAAATGTTCACTGGTATGCGATTGCAGAAAGTGGTTTGTCGCTGGATACTGAATGTATTACCGAGGTTCCAACCTCGGTAATCTTAATTAAAAGGGTTTGGTAGCAATGGCGTGCAGCTAGGCACTCTCTCTCTCTCTCTCTCTCTCTCTCTCTCTCCAATACCCCCCCATCTCTCTCTCTCTCTCTCTCTCTCTACATTATCTAAGGCAATAAAATCAGACTCGTGAACTACAAAAATACATTTATTTAAGAGGAAAGCATTAGCTAAATAAATCAGATTCTCAACAAAATGATGAAATGAAAGGTTGAACTCAAAATCCAAATAACACAGATAACCCGGGGGAATTAACCAAATAACTAACATTAGTTAAGTCATAAAACTAGGCATAGTCATAGTCTATTAACACCACGGAACATCAGTCAAGTTCCCATTTCTAAATACCAGATCAGTTCCCCTTTGTCTAAGAACCGCCTTTAAGGAGACAGGAGAACACATCGATAAGCAAAAGATTAAAAAGCATAACAGAAAGGTCAAATGAAATTGAACATCTTTGAAACAAATATTCAAAATACAGTCAAACCACACTTTGGCCAAAGAATAAGTATGCTTACCCATTCAACACAGATTTCACACACTTAACTAAATATACAGTTAAAGGGGCCATCTTGGCCCTTTGCTGACTGTAGCGATCTCCCATCTTGG
The DNA here is from genome assembly GCF_015104395.2 of Macrobrachium nipponense. Lineage (NCBI taxonomy): Eukaryota > Metazoa > Arthropoda > Malacostraca > Decapoda > Palaemonidae > Macrobrachium > Macrobrachium nipponense. The sequence continues at coordinate 329,317 of NC_061097.1, forward strand.
CTAACTTACTTTCTCATTATGTAGGGAAGATACTCGCACGCACGCACGAACTAATACACATTGTTCACGCCCAAGAAACAGCCCCAAACCAGATTCAGGAAGCATATCTGCATCCGCCTGTGCATAGAAACAGGACGTGGTCTGATCTGCTTAGGCAGCGACTTTCAGCATCGTGCCACCCGAGGAAGATTGCGCCAGCATTTCCAAAGCTGAGCTGTCTTATCACTTAGGAGCACTGTTTCCATGGAAAAGCTAAATTGATGATCGCTACCTTCTAAAAATGTCACAGCCCATCACATCCTCTCACTCAGAAAGAAAAGATACTAATCGGATTCACACCGGTGTCTTAATTATATTGTCAATTACAAATGTGTGCCACAATCACTGAAAATAAGTCTTGATAGGTAGTTATTAACCTTAACACTTTTTATGTATAGCCATATGCAGCACATTTCACAACAATGAGAATTTATAGCGAAATTATAGGTATATTAATATCGATAACTATCATCAAACCCAAGTGTCCCGAAGTAATCGTTTTTTTTCCCCTAACCTAATTTACATTTGAGAAGGTGCCGTTCGGGGAGCCATGAAGTTTGAGGAGGATGAGTGGTCCTCTGTCATTACTGCTTTTGAATGCGACGATGAGGATGAGCTATTCCTTGACAGCGATGACGATTAGAATTAATTCTTGTGTGTATCATTATCTATTAATTCTATGGGCAATATTAATTATTTTACAATTTCACTGACGCCATCTAATTGTAGAATAATTATGTCCATTGCCCAATCTCTCTCATCACATTATACGAGCAATCGAACAGCAGGTGCAGAAAAAATGCCATACACACACTTACATTCTAAGATAAGAAAAAATATAATTATCCATGACAATTCTTAGACAACACAGTAGAATGATGTTGGACATCATAGAGGAGCTCATTAGCAAAATCAACTCAAGTCATTATTGGGATACACATTTGAGTCATTATATCGCAAAATAATGCGGTATGATCATGTACAATGTATGTATTTATAATTTCCAGTGTGTTGTGTAATTCAGACTAGAGAGAGAAGTGGGTGGGAGAATTGGAGGGGTAGAGTAAGGGGTGGGAGGGGGAGAGGTGTGATAGAAGGATGGGTTTGCGAGGGGAATGGTGGGAGCCTGTTGAAGGGGGAAGGAGGGAGCTGATGAAGGGAGGGCGGTAAGTCAACTCGTCCAAACCAGTGTTCAGGTTTTTGGTTTCTGACTGACTACCTCTTAAAATCATAAGAGAAAACTGCTAAAGTCTATAAATTTGACTAACTCGTATATAATATAAATTTCGGCGGGGCGTTGTAAACATTGTGTTAGAATGTCATCACTGTCGGACTGAAAGACTTGAAGATATTCCCGAAAAACGAAGCCACATCGGGTCTCAAATGGATAATAAACTTGTATAGTTAATTACCAGCGTATCTCATCACAAGCTGTCATTGTGTTAATAGGGAAAGGTAAGCGAAAATTATCAGCACTAAAGCAATTTCTGAGAGACAAATGAGCAACGCCAAGTTTTAGCTGATTGTTTGTCTGTTTACGTATTTGTTATTCTGTATACGATCAAAGAAATTATTGTTTTTATTGACAGACTTTCCTTAGGAATAAATTTGCAGCTGGCCAGTACTATAACTGAGTACTACAATGCATTGTATATCAGTGTCATGATTTACTAGTAAGAACTTTCAATTATTTTATATTTCTGTTTGCCCATCAAATCTTGCATCGAGTGTTCTCATTGATCATTAAGACTTATAGCCTGATCGTGACAATAAAACCTTAGGGGAGACCGGGGCTAGATGGCACACATTTTACAATTTTGGTTATTGCGAATATAAAACAAAAATTTTTGCAAAATTCTTACCACCACTGAAAAATATTAACATTCGTCTTTATCATATAGCAAAATAATTGTGATTTGCTTTCAACATAAGGAAACAATAAGCTTTAGAAAAAAAATAACTTTTTCGTGCCAACTTACCCCGTTGGCACATTGATAATTAAAAGAAAATTACTACATTGCATTTAAATCAAATAACAAATATGCCCTCTGAATTTCCAAAATACAAAATGTAAGGCATTAGTATTACTTCAGATCATCATCTAGTTGTAATTGTGGCAGGTGTCAAATAAATCGTCGTCAGTAGTCTTCATGCTCCCACATGTTACATGCCCTGCACGGGACCCACTCCTCTCCTGGCTTACCAAACACAGGATGTCTGCAGCTGAGCTTTCTTCTGAATCAACAGGAGCAGTTCTTAAACTCTGTATCACGCTGATGACTGGTCTGAAGCCCATGTGTCTTTTCGGACATCTCTGTCTGTTACATAATCACCTGTAAAATCAAAATCTTGAAATAGTCCGCATTCAAAGGTGAAATTCCATCAATCCTAAACCCATTGAAAACATCAGAATAAGTGACAGCTAGAGGTAAAGCCGAGGAAACTTTACCAGGAATGTCACAGATGGGCATACTTGATCCTGGATTACCAGTCATCCACGAATCACATGCCCTGTTAGCCCATTTCTTCAGAGGTCTATAAACACTAAAACCCAGGGGTTGCAACTTGTGAAAGCAATGTGGAGGAAATGATAGGACACTAATCTCATTATCCTTCCAAAAATCCAGAAACAAAGCGTAAATTATAAAAATAAATAGGCTTACTATTGTTATCAAATAACGTGTGTCAACTTGCCCCATCCCTACCATTTGGTACAAAAGCACTATTGGTCCACACCAAGAAGCCTTGAATGATTAATTTTAATGATATAGAATCTTCAAACCATAAGGAAAACTATACTATAATTGAAAAATAATCTTTATGAATGTATAGATGTTACAGCAAATAACAGAAAGATAAAAATATTTACTTACTACCATCAAAATCAAAATTCTTCTCATAAATTCGAGCTCCTATGTTCTATTTCTATAGACTTTTGCTGGTAATTGAGGAACCACGTGGCAATTACACAGTATATGTACTAGAGTCCACTATTGCTAAACTTTAAAGTTATTTTGAGTGTGCCAACCTACCCCTGTAGCCAACTAGCCCCGGTCTCCCCTACATAAAAAGAACGATTCTCACTTCAAAATCAGTTCATTATTATTGCATTTACCTTTCCAGCTCAGAGAAAAAACATTGATGTATCTCGTAACTATCGCAGCATTTTTTAGGTAACGTTATAACCTACAAGGGAAGTTACCACCGTGTAACTAATGGTAGGCAGAAAGGGCATCAGATCTCACGTCGTTCCTGTCATTCGTCTTGGGTTACGTGTAACTCTGATAACGTGAGACCTGCTCTTGCTCTAAAATGATGGGGGAGCGAAAGGAAGCTCGTCCTTCTGGATACGCGTCATAAAGCTTACGGTGCATAAAAGGACCTGGTTCAAGCCCATTAATGTGATCGACAAGTAGCAGTTCCTGGAGCGCAACATGTCGAACCCAAACTGTTCACCGCCGGAAGATTGATGATGGCTGGTTGGGTAGGTGCGTGAGACCAGTTTCATTTCTCGCCCTCCTCTTCATCACGGGATTTGATTAGGAAACTTTCTGGAGGCGATATTCCTTTTTCAATGGAATGTGCTAATATTAATGATTGGAAAAATGGATGTTGCATTGTTAATTAATACATTTATTATCGTATAAATTATGGGTCATTGCTGCCCCTTTGAATTTTGCGAGAGTGAGTAAAGGAATTTAGCCTTTTGTCCCGTATTGAGATTCAGTATGTATTTCTTACTACAGAAAAAATGATTTTATGATTTTTTTCTAGTTCCTCCATTTATATATATATTTTTTGCGATAGAAACAGAAGTTCCGAGTGAAAAATCGCCGATTTGTTCAGCTTTTTCTTGTGAAATGAGATAAACAGATCTCCAAGCTGCAAAACCATTCCTCTGAAGGTATAGTGCAGATCTTTTATCATTTTCTTTTCTTTCGTGATATGAATAACTGTTATGAATAAAAGAAAAAAATCATAACAGTTACATCCGTAAATGAAGCGGGAAGGAATGTGTTTTTTCCGGCGTGTCTTTGAAAGCAGAATATCTCAACAATGAGGTAACAGACTTTTAGAAAACTTTTTAAACGAATTTATAAAATCGCGGAAAGTTTAATCTTCTGAGTATATTGACAGAGATGATTTCTTGCTGTTTATTAGGCATACCAGGTTTCATCAAATCTTGTTCCTTGTTCTCGATGTCCTGCTAACAATCAGATGGCCAAAACAAGGCCACCGACAACTCACAGAAGTGTTTGGGTTATCAACGGAATAAAAGCTTCCCTGCCGTTAAGTAACAACGACCTGTTTTTTAGAGAAATCATCTCGGCACGATTATATGAAGGCAATCATCATAACCGATATGTCATATATTGATAAACGTATGTGTAAGAGGTCAAGCAAAAAAAAAAAAAAAAAAAAAATAATGTAGCGTGCAGAGGCGAAATAAATAAATAAACTTGAGCGTATTCTATTGGGTTGGTAAAATTGAATTCTTCGAGCAAGAGGTGCAACATTTCTCAGCGTCATGAGACCGCAAGTGGAGCGAAACGAACCTTTAACAATATACACTGAATTATTTCGCTTTCTATTTTCTTTTTAAAAGCTATGTAGACAGATTATGTAATAATGCAAGTATTATATGTCTCAGGTGAATTTGACACTTCCGTTATTAATCCTTTAAGTAACCTTTAAGTTAACCTTTAATTTCACAATAAATTATTATTCCAAATAATCTTTGTATGTCGTCAGCGTAGAATGTAGATAATATAAATGAAATATAATAATAATAGTAAAAGGAAAGACTTAATTAACACGTACAGGTTTCTTTGAAATACGGTTGATTTTGATGTTTATGTCATATTAATATATATAGTATTTAATATTATATATAATATGTATATTATATGCTTATATATATAGTAATATATCCCTATATTTTAATATATATAATCTAATCTAACTTATTACATAACATAGTATCTATATATTATCTTCTGTCTATATAACTTTTATATTATATAATATTTATAATTATATATATATACTTTAATATATATTATATTATCTATTATATTTGAATTGCAATATCATATAATTCTTATATGTATAATCATATATTTCTATTATAATCCATATATAATTATTATATGCATTAATTTAATATATCTCTTCTACTAGTCTTATAATACTATAATTTTAGTATGCATATATATCACTATATGTATATATATACTTTATTATATAATATATATAGATTGTACTACTATGATAATTAATAATATTATAATCTATATATATTAATAATATATATATCTATATGTATTTATATATAATCTCGCTAATATATATTTAGTAATATATCTGTTTCTATTTATATATAGTAGTATATATAATATATATATATTATATATATAGTATATATATATTGTTAAGAAGTGCCAAGTATCTGGCTTACCTTGCATCAAATATTACCTCACCAAAAGCCAGACACCTGAACCCTCATAACACGTTTAAACGACTGAATACTCTAAAGGCAACAGTGATCCCTTAACACTTACCAGTATTGCAGAAAATCAGACTAAGTTCATCAAAACAGGTGTGAGGTAATCTTGTAAGTAATTAAATTAATCAAAGGGCATCACTCCATCAACAACTTTAAAAACTCTAAGTATTTACCTGATTTCAGAAGTCTAAGTACTTCCCTGGTTCTAAGTCACATCAAATAAATTGAAGGAAAGCAAATCAATTACCACTCTATGTTTCTACCTGACATAAATATAATCATAATTAAATATACTGGTATAAATGAAATACTTCTAAAGGTTGGTCTAAACTACAAAATTTATTTATTATTGAAATTCAAAATTTAATTAAGTGGAAATTCACAATATCAGGGAAAATTACTGTTACTTGAAAACAAAGTAAAGTTAATTAATTCTTGAATCAAATTAAGTAAAATTAAATCAAAATTAATTTATCACAAAATTCAAGAAAATTAATTCAATCAAAATTCAAAAGTGTTAGGAAATAATTGAAAATTTGAAATTAATCACAAGAGCTAAACAACAATAAGTCTTGAAAAGAATTCTAAGTAAATGTAAATTAATTCACAAATGTTAAATTTAATTAAATGTGCAATGATTAAGCAATGGAAATAACTAAGTCAACTAAATTGTGAATGCAAATGAAAATATAAAATAAAAAGACGCACTTCAATAAGAAAATGAAATAGTGCACAAACAATGGAACAAACACAAACACAAAAAAATCAGCAATGTGTAAAAGTGTAAATATTTTTCACTCAAAACTCTGTAACCAACAGTTTTTACCAAACCTTCACAACCATCTGCTATTAGTTAACCACTGTTTCTAACAATTATTAGTTAACCACCCTCCCTATCCATTATTAGTTAAACACAATTCCTATCCGTTATTAGTTCGCAACTAATAAAAAATATAACACTTTACCTTTTTGGTATACCAACTTCTTTCTCTGCTGCAGTCTTGTCTTACACAATTTCACAAAAACCAGGCGCCGTTACAAAATGATGTTTGCTCAGATTCCACAAAAGAAATTAAATAACATTAAATAAACTCTAAGAAATATCAAATATGAAATTCTCACAAGTTACGAGTGACCAATTTACGTTACGTTAATATAATCTCAATGATTTCGAGTGAGAGAGAGAGAGAGAGCGAGAGAGAGAGAGATCTGACTGCCTCGAGGTCCTAAGATAGAATGGAATTTTCTTCCTTTACGGAAATTCAACAGGGCAGATGACCCAAAACGTTCTTGTCACGCAATCTTCACAAAGAAATGTGTAACATGCATGTGGTTTTGATCAAAGTCATACGCGTACGAGTCCAGTCTGTAAAAAAAAAAAAGGAAGATGTACTCTATTCGATCGACACGGAGGCTGAGCGGCAATTAAGATTGACATGTTTTGATAACAATGCAAGACTCCAGCTCGCTCGCTATCAAATGCGTTGACAGAATAGGGAAGCAAACGGAGATCTCTGAGACCCTCTAATCTTACAGTGTTGACATAAAAGTTAAACCTTCGTAGTTTCGAAAAGACAAAGTAAAAATCTCTCTCTTTTTACGTTATATATATATTCTTTTACAACATGCAATGCGAAATCTGAACACACATTTTAAAACATCCTATTCTAAGCTATCTAGGAATCTGGAAAAATGTTGTAAAATTCTATGTGACATTTCAAAGAGGGGAAACATGCATTTTGAAAGTAGCAATATTTATTGTTATGAAGTGCCAAGTATCTGGTTACCATTTATCAATTATTACCTCACCAAAAGCCAGACACCTGAACCCTCATAACACGTATTACGTATTAATTGAATGAATACTCTAAAGGCAACAGTGATCCCTTAACACTTACCAGTATTGCAGAAAATCAGACTAAGTTCATCAAAACAGGTGTGAGGTAATCTTGTAAGTAATTAAATTAAATCAAGGGCATCACTCCATCAACAACTTTTAAAAACTCTAAGTATTTCCCTGATTTCAGAAGTCTAAGTACTTCCCTGGTTCTAAGTCACTTCAAGTAAACTGAAGGAAAGCAAATCAATAACCACTATGTTTCTACCTAACATAAATATAATCAAATGCAAATATACTGGTATAAAAATAAAAACACTTATAAAAATTTTAAATACAAAAAATTTATTATCAAATTCAAAATTTATAAGTTGAAATTCACAATATCAGGGAAAATTACTGTTACTTGAAAACAAAGTAAAGTTTAATTAATTCTTGAATAAAATTTAGTAAAATTAAATCAAAATTAATTTATCACAAAATTCAAGAAAATTAATTCAATTAAAATTCAAAAGTGTTAGGCAATAATAGAAAATTTGAAATTAATTCACAAGTGCTAAACAACAACAAAACTTGAAAAGAATTCTAAGTAAATGCAAATTAATTCACAAATGTTAAATTTAATTAAATGTGCAATGATTAAGCAATGAAAATAATTAAGTCAATTAAATTGTGAATACAAATAAAAATATAAAATAAAAAGACACACTTCAATAAGAAAATGAAATAGTGCACAAACAATGGAACAAACACAAACACAACAAATCAGCAATGTGTAAAAGTGTAAATCTTTTCACTCAAAACATTATAACCAACAGTTTTTACCAAACCTTCATAACCACCGGTTATTAGTTATTAGTTAACCAAACCATCATAACCATTAAATATTAGTTATTAGTTAATCACTGTTCCTAACAATTATTAGTTATTAGTTGTTACCTAACCGTTATTAGTTGCAACTAATAAAAATATAACACACTTTACCGTGGTATACCAATTTCTTTCTTTCTATGTTGCAGGCTTGATTCACACTTTCACAAAAACCCAGGCACCGTTACAAAACAATGTTTGTTCAGATTCCCCAAAAAGAAACTAAATAACACTAAACAAACTCTAAGAATATCAAATATGAAATTCTAAGTTACAAGTAACCAATTTACGTTACGTTAATATAATCTCAATGATGTCGAGGGAGAGAGAGAGTGAGCGAGAGCGAGATGTTAATGCCTCGATGGTTCTAGGATGTAATGAATCTTCTTCCCTTGCTAAAATTGGACAGGGCAGATGACAAAAACGTTCTTGGCACAAATGCTTCCAGAAAGTTCGAAATCTGACGCAATCTTCATAAAGAAATGTGCAATCTCCACGTGGCTTTGATCAAAGACATACACATACAATTCAAGTCTGCTCAACAGGTTGAACGATAATTAAGATTGACATGTTTTGATAACAATGCAAGACTCAATTCGATCGCTATCAAATGCGTTGACAGATTTAGGAAAGCAAAATAGATCTCGCAGACCTTCTAATCTTAAAGTGTTGACATAAAAGGGGAAACAATCATAGCTTCGAAAAGACAAAGAAAATCTCTCTCTTTTTATGTTTATATATGTATTCTTTTACAACATGTATGCAAAAATCTGAACACACATTTAAAACATCCTATCTCCAAACTATCTAGGAATCTGAAAAAAAAATGTTACACAATTCTATATGACATTTCAAAGAGGGGAAACATGCATTTCGAATGTAGCAATATATATAATATATATATATATATATATGTTATGTATATATATATATATATATATCTATATATATATATAATATATAATATATATATATATATATTCACACACACACACACACACACATATATAATATATCATTATATCGATCAAGTATTCCTATATATATATATATATATATATATATATATATATATATATATATAATAGATATATATATATATATATATATATATATATATATATATATATATATCATATATATATATCACACACACACACACACACACACATATATATATATCATATATATATATATATATATATATATATATATATATATATATATATATATATTGGTTTAGAAGCCTCAATATTTCCGTTTTTCTCAAATACTTTTTCTTTCTTTCTTCCTTACTTTCTAAAGTCTTTATTGCCTTTAGTAGGAGTGCAATGCCATAATTATCGGTCCAGATTTGTTATCTTCACCACGGTGACGTTGTCCTTAAACTGGCTTTTGAATAAAGTAAGTGAGTTCTCTTTCAGTAATAAATTTTTTTTCATTAATCAAATATTACAAAGGCGTTAAGAATGGCACGAAGCCATATGTAGCCCGACTCTTTACGTGTTCTGATTTATATTTCTCCCACCGAACAGGACTGGATTGCCCATTGGGACATCCGCTCTTCATGGACGTTGCATGGGCGTTCACGCCAGAGATCTCAGGGGATGAGGGCTCATGGACTGAATGCGGAGCAGCACAACTCATCCCCCAGATGGACAGGCAAAGTTGCTGCACACTATGAGCAGTAATGTTTGATCTCACCTTTCATGTCGTGTTCTAGCATTTTTCACCTTTTTGTTTACATCTTTCTAAGAAAGAAGTTGGAAGATCTTATGATTATGTGCTAAAATATTCTCATTCTATTTTTGCATGACATATACCACTAAGGAAAGACTATTCAATTTTAATTAAATTTTAATTTGGTCATTACATTCATTTATCATTTCTTGTACAACCAAGGCTTTACCATTTATGTACATTTTCTGCATTTCCAATACAGGTGTGGAGAAGAAGCTGATCCTTAACGAGGAAGAGCCCTGTGTTATGACTTGATGATTTCATCGCATCAAATATCAATAAAAACACTTTAGATTTACAAAGTGTATAAATTAACTTCCTTTGAACTATAACATGGTGATTATACAGTTTTCAGCTCAATGTGTGTTTTGAAAGCTAAATTTTACATATTCCTTTATATTAAAACAGATCATTGTTAAAATATTATAATTTTTTCCAATTGTTCTTAGGTCTACAAGACACTTTGGCTATCAGTGTCAATACGAAAATCATCCTGAAATTGTACGTGTTGCAAATCGAATGCTGACATACATTTCTCCACATATTTCCACACCCTTGGGATAAATAAAACAGGACCCTTTTCAACGGGAGATGCAAAAAATACTCAAGGCTGAGGTTACGTTAAGAAGGCAAAATAACCACCCTTTGCTTTGACAAACTGGGTTATACCTAAAAATTCTAGCTTATACATTAGTGATCCAGCAGTGATGGAATGTGATTGCAGGCTTATGCAAAATTCACACGTTCAATAGCATAACTTTCCACTGTAATGTGAATCGATTACAGAAAGTATTATGTAAACCCAATATATTCTTAAGGCCTGGCCACACTAAGAAACATTGTTTGCAAACAATGTTTCCTAGTATGAACAGGCCTTTACATTCAGCAGCGGGAGGATTCTCTGTCGGGTAATTTATAGATCCAGGAAGAAGTCTCATAAACAAGAAATAACTCCTCCAGATGACGAGCGCCCACGATGCTTTCCCTGCCTTTGTTGCTGAGGCTTATTTTCAGACTTTCCCCAATGCCGAACTAATAAAAAGTTTTCTATTACAGAAAACTAAAAGGGAGATGATAGAAAGTTAGAGGGACTACATGCTTCTCAACTATAATCTTTCCTTTATAGCTCAAATTTGGATTTGTCCTGTTGTTTCTGTCTTCCTTACTTTCCATCATTATCACTTTAAATGGCTAGAGGAACGATAGTTTTCCTCGGAGATAGCTTCTTCAGTCTCTCGTCCCCGTGCCAGTTATTAAAGGAATGGAGGGAAGTCGTAAGATGCTAACAAAATAACATCTAGTTGTCTATAGAATTGCTTCACTATTTATGAAACCTCCTTTGCAGTTCTTCCATAAATAAACAACGCGCCTCAAATCTCAATATCTCAATATCATTGCTTGGAAACCTTTTAGTATTCCTTCACAAGAGAGTCACGATTAACATGTTTAAATTTCTAGATAAAATGATGATGATAAAGATAACGTATCTTATAAAATAAAATAAAAAATCGTACTTCAGATGATGCAATAATCATGGGTCATTTATTTTATGATATAAAAAGATGTTCATATCAAACCCCAAAAGGCAGCCTTATCCTAAAGTTGCATAACATTTAAAACATTTAGCAGAAAGCTTTAAGAATCCAGTCATTCAGAAAAATTTCCAAAGAAGAAAAAAATTCTTAAAGTTTTATTCCATTTGATAGAGCAACTGAAAGTTCCTTTCTTATATGTTTAGATGCCATATGGTGATGTGCAGCAACTTCGAATCAAAGGCTAACTGAAGACTCCCTTGGAAAACAAAGGTTTGTCAATCCTGGTAAATTGATCTGAGTCCATTTTTATTTCAGTCTATCAGAACCGGCTCCTTTTCGGGACCCGAGAAAGGTCTTAGATGCTGAAGGAAGAGAGGATAGGAGTGATCGTCACTCTTGAGTTTAATTACCGAATCTAATATGTCTGTCAGTTGTCGGTTCCATTTTGTGTCCCTCCGTTTGAAGGCTGGAACAAGACAAGGGAAACGGGATAGTTTCCATAGAAACAAACCTTCAAATAGTCAACTAAATTTCTAAAAAACCATCGGTTTAATGATGTGTCAAGAACCCAATCTCTTCAAATGCGCTCATCCGTTCCAGAAATGCCCTGTTAACAAGAGCACGTACCGACATATGAAAACGTAAACCCGTCGGTGGAGAATATTAAATGAATTATTATGGTTATCTGTGTTAGAGAAAATAATGAAATAATCAAAACGTGTAAGGCGAACATTTCATTTCATGTATAAGAGGTCATTCTAAATGACACAGACTTTATTGGCAATCTGTATGCTGCTTGTCTGGTGATATCATAAGCGCTTAAAGCGCAGACAGCAACAATTCCCTTTCCAAGACCACCCAGATTGCGCCGAGGACGATATTAATGAATTAATGCAATTTCCTGTTCTCGTTCACCTTTGCATAAAGGTCCATTTAATTAATTCGAACCACGGTTTGAAATGGAAATAGGACGCAGAGCTTTTACTTTGCACATAGAAGGCTTTGCAAAAGATCTTTCTAAAAATATTCTATTAAAGGATTGTGACCCTCTCCCCAATTTAAGAAAATAGGATTATACCCCGCAAGGTAAAACTGGGCATTTGCTAGACTGGAATTTGTGTTTAGAATTCGAGTTAAATGCTGCTTCTGCCCTACTTCGTTCGCTGGATCTTTTTGTTTTCACTACTAATACATACTATTCTATTTATTGATTTTCAAATACTTCCACTCACCCAACCACCCACTCATACACACACACACACACACACACACACACACACACACACCCACACACATATATATATATATATATATATATGTATATATATGTGTGTGTGTGTGTGTATTTATATATATATATATAATATATATATATATATATATATATATATATATATATGTGATGTGTGTGTGTGTGTGTGTGTAGATATATATAAGGTAAGCCAACGCTATATTGATCCTTCACTGGAACAACTGCAGCATGCATAGTCACAGAGTTATTACAAGAAGATAACTGAGACCTGCTTACCGTGCATCACTTAACTCCAATACTGAATGCGTACGATGTTGCTCTTTCTGAATATTATTGCTTGCCCTTTCTTGTAACAGCCTCTCTCAGTCTGCCTATCTGGTGCATTCTAAGTCCTCCTCCCTTCCTTCCCACTGTGACCTCGAAACAATAAACCAACTTCTAGCTTTCTGTAACAGAAAACTGTTGAGATGACTTTGCCTGTCTGTCCGCGCTTTTTTCTGGCCACCCTCCAATCATCAAACATACCAAATTACCGCCCTCTAGTCTCAATAACTTTTGTTTTATATAAGGTTAAAAAGTTAGCCCTTCTCGTGCGTCTGGTAACGCTATGTAACAAGCCACAACCTGGCCGTGGCTGAAAGTGAGTCGCGGTTCATACAGCATCATACACTGCACAGAAAGCTCAATTGCGCCGAAGATACTTCGGCGCCTTTTTTACTTGTTTTTTATGCATGTGATATTGTTCAAAGATAATCCTTATCAACAGCCTCCCATTTTCATTATTCGTTGATTTTTCTTGGCCTTTTCATCAACAAACTTCCATAAAGTAAAGTTGCTGTGCATCCTAATTTTTGTTTCCCCAAAATGTCTCTCCTGCTGTTCATTCGGTGTTTCTAGAGATCCATAGGATTGACTTTCATTTTGCTCTTTTCCCTCTACTGCAAATGAGTTCCATGTTGCTACATAAATCATGGTGGGCATTTTTACAGGCTTACCTAGCATAAGAACTAGGGTTTTAATGAACCTTTACCAGAACAAGTACTTACATATGTTGTTAATAGTAATTTATGGCTAATGAAAGGAAGGTTGGAAAAAAACAAGGCCTAGTTGCCGAACGATATTTTTGATAAAACTGACGACTAGGTAAATGTGGCTGTAATATTAATGTCGAAATGTCATAATTACCCAAAGCAATGTTCTATTTCTTGTTATTTCTGGTCCTTTCGTCGCGACACCTATGGACGTTCTCTCATCTGTTTCACTTTCTCCATTACGATTTTTCATATGAGAAATACTACGGCAGATAAAATCATCATATTCTAATTAAAGTTCAGTTGATTTTACATATATATTTATTAAATATTTTTTATCATTGACTTGACAATGCAAATTATTTTTATAACCATATATTGGAGATGCTGTACTGTCAGGAAACACACAACCACACACGAATATATATATATATATATATATATATATATATATATATATATATACATATATTATATATATATATATATATAATATATAGATATATATATATATATAAATATATATGAATATGTGTGTGTTTGTGTTTGTATTTCCTGGCAATACAGCATCTCCGAAATATTCTTACAAAAATTATTTGCACTGGCAAGTCAATGATTAAAAAAATAAAAAAAGGATAAATTTTATAGTGAAGCACTTGAACGAATGGACTATTTTTTTCTCAAAGGAAATTTATTAAACGACTAACTGTAAGAGATATTCGGGATTACGTCTTAAAAACAGCAGAAATCTAAATACTGCAATAAAGTTAGTATTTAAAAATGAGCTCCTTAAAAACCAGAAGTTATATTTATAGAAGAAAGGATTAGGTAATACATAATAAAGAAAAGTTAGGCAAATTGTTCTTAAAGCAAAATTTACTTAATTTATGATACAATAAACAAATCATTAATTTAATACAGAAATAATAAAATGCCTTTTTTAACTCTTAATCAAATCTCCAACCATCAAGATAAACCCGTTTCTTGATAAACCTTTTGAGGTTATTCGTTTACCAGGAAGTGGAGGCTGAGCTGATTCCTCTTATTAATTTGTTTTGGGAGACTGCAAAAGGCAGAGGTGAAGGGATTCAGGCCTTCACTGAAAGTTATTGTATGCCTTCTCTCTCTCTCTCTCTCTCTCTCTCTCTCTCTCTCTCTCTCTCTCTAGATTTTATTGTATCTTTGAGGTCATTCTTAAACATTTTACAAATACAAGGGTCTAAATGAAACACGCCACGACTGTTATTAAAATTACCATGGGAAGTAAGTTGTATAATGGCAGATTCTAAAAAAATTCGTGATAAGACATCTTTTGATCTTGCAATTACTGAACTACCAATCCAATTTATCCGGTGGTTATTTTCACCCAAATGAATGAATATTGCATCAGATGTTTGCCCAGTTTTGACAGAATATTTATGCTGCTTGGAGGGGCAGTCCATACTTGCAAGCCCTACTGGATGATGATGTGACTTGCAAAAAACTTACAAAAATTCCTCTTGATCGAGTCGTAAAAAACTTTAATCGCACAGTGGAAAAAATCCTTAAAGATAAAACAGAACTACTAGTAAAATTATCAGTCAAATTTCCTTCGCTACCTTACCTATACAGATTAGTCTAAACGCACAAAGAAAATAATCCTATGCCGCCTATTATCAGTACTGTTGGCTCAATTTCATATAAACTTTCTAAATATATCACTAAGCTCTTGTCCCCGTTACTTGGAACTATCTCAGATTCTCATATATAAAATTCACTAGATTTAGTTGATAAATTAAACAAAACTATCTTTTGCCTCACTGATAGATTCGTTAGTTTTGATGTATGATCTCTTTTTACTTTAGTCATATTATTTCACTCACTAGGTTGTGCATTTGTGGTTGTAAGTTTATATTCAATGGTGAATTTTATCAACAAACATTTGCTATGGCAATGGGCAACCCTTTTTCACCACTCCTCTCAAACTTGTGCATGGAATTCTTTGAAAAACGCTATTTACCTAATACCATTTATATTCCTTTAAAGTGGTATAAATATGTTGATGATATTTTAGCAGTTTTTCCTGCTGGTATTGATGTGAATGATTTACTCTCTAAATTAAATAACCAGGTACCATCTATTGAGTTTACTCTAGAGTTGGAAAAAAGAACAAATTGCCCTCCCACTTTCGTTTACATGTTTTGATACATAGAGAACCATTTCAATGTAAATTCAGTATTTGTAGAAAACCAACCAAACAACTTGACTTATGTTCATTTCTATTCAGGCCACCATCTTAATATCAAAATATAATTTTTTTCTTCTATGTTTTTACGATCATTGCGCATTGTCAGTCCCCAATATTTGGATCAAGAAATTGAATACATAAGAAAAATAGGGAGAGGTTTATGTTATCCTTCACATATATTAGATATTTGCTATAATAAAGCCCACAAAAAAGTTTTATAGTGTAAGTAACACGGAGAAGGAAACTTCTGAGAACACTCTCAGCTTGCCTTATTTTAACGGTTTTGGAACCATCATAGGTAAAATCCTTCAAGGTCAACCTCGTTTTTTCTTATGATAACAAACTAAAATGTATGTTAATAAAAAATAGCCCCAGGGAAAGAAACAACATAATATATAAAATTCATGTATGGACTGCCCCTCCTTTTATGTCGGGAAACCTAGCAAAAGCTAATCCTTTTAATGTTTGATCAATATAAATCTTATTACACTCTTTACAGGGAATACTGTATACATTATTGTTTGAAATGGGTGGGCTATTCTTAAATGGAGGAAGGTAACCCATGTAATTTAGCATTCTACCTTATTTCTTCCTTAATTTAAGACAGGAAAGCATTGCTGGTGTCATGTGTATGTGTATGGTTATCAGAGACTTTAGAGGATAAATTGAAAATCTCCATTAGCCGCCGTTTGAAAAAGTACTTTCATGGTTTATCCTACATTTTCAATTTCCCACTGAATACAAGAGAGGTTGTCAGACCTTTATATATAAAAACAGAATTGGGCGGGTTACAATTTGTTAATCTGGGCAACGTGTATTTCAAGTTTTGTCAAGAAAAAGAAAAAAATCTGAGTACTGAAGGTGTTAATTAAGATAATAAAAATATTAACTCGTTACAACAAGCGTAGTAAAATTCTCAAACACGAAATGGCTGCTAATGGATATTTGCAATTTATCCTCTAAAGTCTCTGACAACCACAAATATACACATGACACCAGAAATGCATTCCTGTCCTAAATGAAAGCAGAAATTAGGTAGAATGCTAAATTAAATAGTATAGGAAACTGTATTCCATCGTGACGTATCAAATTATCATTGTATGGGTTACCTTCCTCCATATGACAATAGTCTTAAAGGGACAAATATCATTATAACAACAAAATAACAAAGAAACTGAGCAGACTGTAATACAAGTGTTTCTAGAATCTAGAATCAAGAATATCGAGAACGACGATCTTTCTGCACTCCATCCACATCCGTTTCTTCCCCTGAAGTTATGCCATCAACAACTTTCGTAGAAAAATTGGCTCGTTTAAGTTTCCAGTTGATCAGCTCCTCTTCTTCCTTCCTTCATGTGAAGTGAACTCATTCACGGAGACTCTCTTTTTCGTCATTTTCCTTCTAAAATATTGAAGTCAGCCTCGCAAAATACATGACGACGAGGAAATACTTCCTTTGAAGTTCGCAGTCAACTTAATGAAAAGAATTTTCTACTTTCGTAGGCAAACGTCTCCATTTCTGTGTCATATTTTATTCATTTACCTTAAACCACACTGGTCGATCCCCTTAACTCCCGCACAACCAACACCTCTGTTTGGAATCAACAGTGACGATACTGAAAGAATGATTTCTCTCATTTCACCCTAAAATCCACAACGCTGCTCTTGGAGGGAGTGTCCTCCGAGATGATGAGCACGAGAGTAGGATGGGACAGGTTTGTTTATATTTTGGGATTTATTTGTACATTGTTGGTTTCAGTGAGTGTAAAATAATATAGATTTGAAGCTGTTTTTATTTTATATGTAAATCTGATGATTTTGACTTGATTATCCATTGCAAAGACTGATTAAGAAATCTTTTCACGGTGAGAATGTTGAAATGTCCCGTATTGGGGAAATGGCGGAAGGAAAGGAATATGGAGAAGATGAAAGAGGAGAAAAGGAGGACGATGGACGAGCAGGAGATGAGGGATTAGTTTCTCGGACGATCGTTACTAAACAAAGAGGAACAAGAATAGACAAAGGAAGTGTGTCTTGCAATGGTGCACGAAGTGTGATAATAGAAAAGTACACCGGGGCCATAAATTACTTAATTACGTACATTAAACATTAAACAAAATATATAATTAATAACATTGGTAAGTTAAGGAAAGAAAGATATTGAAAAACATACATTAAACGTGACATTATTTCTTCCTATGACTCGGGAATCTATTTGTATGCGAGCCCATGTGTCCAAAAGAAAAACGTGCCATGATGCAAGCAAAAAGCAAAGATGTTTTAAGATGATTAAATGATATAAATTTTAATTAAATGTTGAAAGAAATCTGCCCATGATAAAAGGAAACAATGTAAGCTAGAAGCAAAAAAGGAAAGTAAACAAAAAAAACAATTCAAACTACAAACTACAACATTGGTTTCGTAATGTCACTCATTATACCTATTCTTAACCCATCCGCACTGTTACAATGGAAGGATGCATAGCATTCAAAGGATTAAGTGAGAAGTTTTATTACCTTTAAGGGTAGGGCGCTCGTGGAATAATATAAAAATAATATCCATTCACAGAGTCTTTTGATGATCATCAAAGGACCAGTTTAACCGAATAAACTAATTAGCATCAAATGGAATGGAGGAACTGAGGCATGAAAGCAACTCGCAAAGGAAGGAGAAAGCAAAAAGGGAGAGAAGAGGATGGCCGAGTGAGAGAGGTGAAATGATCGCTTTCATGAAGGATTAACACATTTTTACTGAGGAGGAGGATCCTTTGCAAACGACGAATAGGAATTCCTTTCATGGTTTGGTAGTGGGCTGTTTCAGGTCGAAGAACAGGGGCGTGGGTAGGGGCTAGAAGGAGAGGGAGGAGGTGAGGAGGAATGAAAAGATGACCTTTGCTAGGGTAAAAGAGAAGTAGGAAGAAGAAATGGAATAAATTGCCTATAAGATGAAAGGGTAGAAATGCATCATGAACGAGCCATATTAGAGAAAACAGTCGATGAAGGACTAAAGGTGAAAAGAATTAGGAGTGGAAGCCTAAATAAAAAAAAAAGTTAATCAAGAAAACTTTAACTGAGGAAAAAAGAATAAGATGAATGTAATAAACACTAATTGGAAAATTCTATACCTAAGTCGCTCTGGTATAAACAGCTCTATGTTTCAGTTTTCTCCTTCTCTTAGATTTTTTGTTTTATGAAAGCCTGATTTGTCTATTAAAAACCCAAAAAGTAAAATCTGATAATGTTTGTAATTACAAATATCAATTGCTTAGAATGGAATTATGAAAAAGTAGAAATAACAAAAGCCCAACAAACGAAAGATATTAAAGAAAATTGGAGGAGGAAAAAAAAGAAAATTAAAGAAAGTAACCGTACTACCACCGCTGTTCTCCCTAGAATCCTGATATTTTCGTGTCCAGATATTGAGCTCAGATAACTGTACGTTAGTTCAGAATTGAGTTGGGAGCTGTAATTTATCTTATTATTATTATTATTATTATTATTATTATTATTATTATTATTATTATTATTATTATTATTATTATTATTATTATTATTATTATTATTCAGAAGATAAAATCTACTTATTTAGAGCGAGCCAACTGAGGTCAGTGACTTGAAATGCAAGCATTCAAAGAATATGGTGTTCATTTCAAAGAAGCAACAGAAGGTAAGAGAGAAAGGAGAGATCAATTATTGGAAAGGAAAAAAGTATATAAATAAAATAAATAAATAAGTAAATAAATAAATAAACTAAGTCTAAGTGTATTATTTGAATACAGGAAGGATTGTTTTAGGGGAGTAGTACATTGCATCTTCGCTTGAACTTTTGAGGTTCCAATTGTACAACTTCCTGAGAGAGAATGACCCACAATCCAACAGTTTGAGGAAGAAAGGACCTCAGTAACTGAGACGTTCGACAGCGAAGTACATTTACTGCATACTGGCGCTGCGTTCAGCGAACCTGGTTGCTCTCGGCAGATTATGGGGATCAAGGGCCTGCTGTGAATGTGAAAGATCTCTGTTGAAATATAACTTATGGAAAAATGACAAATAAGGGACCATCCATCGATGGTCCAAGTCATGACTGCTACTATTTGGATACAGAAACCTACGACCACGAAACTCTCTCTTAATGAGACAAATCTCTGTCAGAAGCAGACATACACGCTGTAGGACAGTATTCTAGTAAAGGAAGGACAAATGACCTAAAACATATCGTTTCTTATTTGTGGAAGTGATATTATCATTAGGAGCCATTTGGTTTCTGAGTCTTCCTCTTGATTTTGTACAGAAATTTACAGTTTCGGTGGTTACAACTTTTTGTCTTTTATTTCGTATAGCTTCCTTGAAGATTTCTGATATATATGGTCGGTTTAATAAAAATTATCATCATCTGAGAATTCTTGTAAATATAATATATTCTGTTGAGAAAGCTGTTTTTTATTATATTCATTAATGTCATTTATCTGTTATTTATTCTTGCATGTAGGTTAATGCTTCTGTTCCCCGTTCACGTTTACCCGTTCACCTTTAAAGTGTTTTAGATTCTTTTGGAACTCTTGCTAAAGGCTTCGATAGAGAAAGATAAAAACAATCAATATGAAAAGTGAAGATGTGAACAACAATATAAGAGTTAATTAAAATATGCTATTGGGAAATACAGGTTCCTTTATGGGCTTTGTCAAGAGGATAGTTTGTTGAAAATGCAGCTCATAGACATCTTACAATATGAAATTATTTTTTTTCTGACCTTCCTATTCCATAACGCAAAATAGGTAAAGTATCTTGTTTCCTTTCCACTAACGAAAACGAAACACTATTGGACTTTGCTAAAACGTAGATGGTGACCACGGTGTGACAGATGCCATTCGCAGTTTAACTCCAATAAATATCTTTAGGGCTGGGAAGTATTGTTGTGATTATCACGACTTTCTACATTATTCCTCAGCAAAACGAATATAATAATTTCGTTGTTATATTTGTTCAACACTTCAGTGTCCACACTATCACACAATAGGAACTGATCGATTTCTCTGAAATGAGAAGACAAAAGACAGATATTCGCATTAGAACTAAAGTCTTAATGATTTTTCTTACTCTCCGTCAGCGTGAGACCCTTTCAAAAACAAACTGTCCCGATAGAAAATATCCGGATACCAAGAAACTACCGCGGGAAGGAAAAGGTCTCTCGGTAAAAGAGGAGTAACCAACAGCGAGAAACTCAAGATGGATGAAGATTGATTCAGACTGAAACAACAGGAGCAACAATTTTTTCTACTCTTCTTGTCGGTGGGTCATTACAGTTGCTGATGGCTTCTAGTCGTCTTATAAAGAAGGTGATCAAATGTATTTTTCTACGATTTCTGTCTGTTCGCGCCCCATCTAAAGTTAGTCATTACCTCCTGTTGACCAAAACTCGCCACTTTAGACCTTACTAAATCACCTTTTTTTTTTTTTTTTTTTTTTTTTTTTTAATTAGACATTTACGCACTACACACCTCATATATGCATTTGTAGCTTAATGCATGTGCTGGAATCAGGGTGATGTGATAAAAATTCATAATATGGCTGCTTGCGGTAAACGTACCACTTAACCGTAGGCTCCACTTTGGAGGGGTCCCGATTGTAAAAAATCGTAAAAATATTTGCCAAAAATACACTAATCAAGACAGGCTAATGAAATTTTGTTCAGGCATTATTAGCACTGTAATAACGCATATTCTCTGTGAGTTTTATCATCCTACAGGGAAAATTAATGATTTTATTAAAAAAAATGTGAAAAAAAATGCAAAAATTCCGGGCCCCTCGTACTGAAGGTTATTTGGTGATTGGTGAGAAACTACAGTCTTGAATAGAAATTCGGTCTGACAGAATGTTGGTATATCCACCTGGAACATGCACAAAAAAAATTTTCAAAATAGAACAGTAAATAAGCACGTTATAACAAAAAAAAGAGCAACAACTTCAGGTAAGTTCAGCGAAAGCCCCACCGAAAAATCAGACTATAGCTAGGAAGAAATATTCAGGAAAAATTCAAATCTCGATTTGGGGACAAAACCTTTTGAGAGTTTGTAGTTATTATGTCACTTGATAGCCTAAAACATCTAAAAATTATATTATTTAGGACAATCAAAGAAACTCCCCCCCCTTATGTTTTGAATGCTGGCACGGAACTGCCATTCTAAAGCATCACGTCGATAGCGGAACATTAGCTATCTCAGCGATTCATATAAAAAAAACATATCGTAGTCCGCCGGGCTCGGAAGTTACAAGTTTCCGGCGTAGGTTAACAGGTCAACCGCTTCCCATGGAAGTTGTTGTGCAAAGTTATCATTAATATAAAATGCTTGACAATGTACAGAGCTAAATCAGGCTACTGCAGACAGCGCATAGCGTAATCTAGATCTGCCTTGGTCACGTAGGACCCTCCTAATGCCATGACCTCAGGTCATGGGTTTTATTTACAGATACTGTAATGTGAAATAATGTATTTGGTTAATATATATATATATATATATATATATATATCTCATATATATATATATATATATATATATATATATCTATATATAATATCTATATATATATATATATATATATATATATATATATATATATAGATATATATATATATATATATATATATATATATATATATATATATATATATATATATATATATATAGATATATATATAGATATATATATATATATATATATATATATATATATATATATATATATATATATATATATATATATATATCTATATACATATATATATATATATATATATATATAGATTTATATATCTATATATATATATATATATATATATATATATATATATATATATATATATATATATATTATATACACACACACACACACACACACACACACACACCAAGTTTAATACTTGGCCGTAAGAAATAGTCAACAGAGAGACAGAGGGTATAAAATTTGCAAGTCTCGTCTAAGCCGAGAAATGCGTCAGTTATTCACACACCTTTAAAAAAACACGCTTCACGCCTAATATGCCGCTTTCTCTGTCTTTACTCCCCTCCCTTCCTCCTTGTATCGAGTTTGGGTGGAGATTCTGAGCTTGCTTTAACCAACTGCCAAGAGCAGTCATTTTTATCATTTTTTTTCCAGCGTTTGATCAACCACTTTCATTTCCTCTCTCTCTCTCTCTCTCCTCCTACTCTCCTACTCCTCTCTCTCTCTCTCTCCTTCTTCCCTTCTCTCTCTCTATCTTCTCCTACTCTCTCTCTCTCCTCTCTCTCTCTCTTCTCGCTTCTCTCTCTCTTCTCTCTTTCAGTTCTGACTCAATGCTATGAGATCGCATGATTTGATTCACCCATTGTGATAGTCTCAATAAAAGTGTCTATAATAGTCTCTCTGTAACAGTGTCTGCTAGGCTAACCTAGCTAACTCCAGCAAAGCCCAACTAAACTAAATTCAAACAAGATTGACATGCGGGTTCCTATCAATACACTGATTAGGCAAAAACCATAAAACTGGCAAAATTCATGAGCTCATATTGCAAAACGTTAAAGGAAATACAAAATCATAATGAAGATCAACAACTTTCAATAATGTCATAGCAAAACTTAAACTTCTATTACAAAAATCTGAATCTTAAACTATTCAGTAAAGTCAGCTATCCAAGTTACATCAGCGTTGCTAAGTAGAAAGGATTTGGTTACGCTTAATCGAGCAAGAGTTAGAGTTGGAAGGACTGGAGACAATCTTCATAAGTGGGGTCTTGACCCCTCTGTTGATTGTTTGTATGGTGTTTTTACGTTGCATGAACCAGTGGTTATTCAGGAACGGGAACCAACGGCTTGACGTGACTTCCGAACCACGTCGAGAGTGAACTTCTATCACCAGAAATACACATCTCTCACTCCTCAGTGGAATGGCCGGGAATCGAACCCGCGACCACCGAGGTGAGAAGCAAACACCAAACCAACCACGCCACTGAGGCGCTGGACCCCTCGTGAGGTGTTTATGTAGTCATCCCATCCAGACAAGGGATCACGTACTTTTTGGTGTAAACATAGGGTAATATGTACAGATTTGGACCTCTACGAATGTAATCAGGCCACTATGCAGTGGATACAATGTTGGCGCAATAAGATATCTGCGTGGTGGAATAACTCTGACCTTACCTTCGATATGGATCCTCTTTCTGATCTTATCTCCTTCAATTTTGACTTACCCTTCCTAACGACAAATCATGACGACGACTATGGTCACAATTATTGCAGGCAAATATATCAATGAAATCTTGCATGTTATAGATTTTGACTTCTTGGATCTGCACTTCCTTAATTAAAACGGCAATATATGGATATCCTGACTATGTATAAGCAAGATGCTTTGTAAGTTTTATTTTACTTCTTTAATATGAATCTGAGTATTTTCCTGAATGAGACATTCTGTGTGTTTAGTATCAAACATTAAATTGTGATTAGCAACGTAAGTAAGACAAAGGTTGAAGGACTAATACTTATGGAACTGTTTCAATGTTGCAATCAGCAAAGATGTCCGCTCTTCTTGTGAATCACAGGAATTCACAAAGTATTCCCACAGGTTTTTCCACCGGATTGTGGTCGCAAACCTTCCTGGGTCATGGCGAGAAGTCAATATCTAGCTCTTAACCGCAGTATGGTGAGCATTACAGTTGTCATGCATTATATACTATGCGCTCTGTGTACGTGTACGAAAGATCATATGAATGTACTATTGGAAGCATTATATCCTACAGTATTACTAAATATTCTAGCCGTTGAATCTATGACTATTACAGTTAGCTTTCCCATCCTATAAAGATGAATCCATCCCCATGTATTTATTATAAGCGTAACAAGACCGCTCATCGACTCCATCTAGATATTCTATTCATTGTACCTGATGCGAAATAGAACTTATGATTAACTGATTATTACCAGGGTGAGATTCATACAAAATGGCATTACATATTACCAGCTTGCTCTTACAGGCAGGGAAAATATTTTCTTTACATTAATATGATTAGATAAATTGATCAGATAGCAACCAAATAATTCATTAATATGGAATTTGGGCTACTAACTTTAGCAAACCAAAATTTTTAGTTCTACACATTTAAATAAGGGTCTCAACCAAAATGAAAACATATGGAATCTCATTTCCACAGGACATAATATTGTATTTTAGCTAAGTCTGCCATCTTATGTTACCAGCTTTTAAACTCAACAGTTTATTGCACTGACTTTTAACGTACTCTGATACTTCTATTTGTCTAACTTTGAGTCATGCCTGTTGAGATCACTGACGAGCAGATAATAAGTATTCCCATGGAAATATGGCATGGAATAATGTCTTAATTTTAATCCTCCACTTCGAAATATATTTGCGGATCATATTATGTGTATATGTGTGAGCGTGTGCACATGCGCATGTTTATTGGAAGAGATTAATAGATTTTATTACAGCGAAAACCATAGTGTAATTCGAATGAATTCAAATGAGCTGAGACAAGGATAGCTCATATCTTATTGAATGGAGTGATACGATAAGATAGAGAATGATTTCAGAATGTGTTTGGAGTGGTTGATAATTTAAAATTGTACAGTTATGTGTGGGAACATAATTGAAGCTGCAGAATTTAATGGAAAAAGTTTGTAAACATTTAAGAAATGTGAATTGAATCAGAATGTGTGCAGTTAATGCTGTGAATACATATGGGAATCCGAATGATTCTTTTAGATTGTCAGAATGGATGCTGTGCCTCAGATGGAGGTGAGATGCTCAGTGTATAATGGAGGGAACGTGACTCGCGAATTTTTGCCTATAAAGCTGGTCACTGGGTGTAGTTTCAGGTATCCAATACCAAAGATAGTGAAAAGATAGTGTTGGAATGTTTGCACAGAGAGAAAATAATGAAAATGAAATTCAGAGGTCAAAAGTAGAAACTGAGAAACCCCAACAATTACATTAAGAAGTAACAGAGAGATAGATGGAAGAGAGGCTGCAGTGATGGAG
>NC_061097.1:360384-372884 GCF_015104395.2 Macrobrachium nipponense
TTCGAGTAAACGATGACAAAGTCAGGGCCATCGTCGATTTTCCTACTCACAACACTAAAAAAAACAGGTGCTGTCGTTCTTGGGATGTCAGGATTTTTCCATACATTTGTGAAAGGGTTTTCTATGTTGTCGATACCTTTTTACAGATGTATTAAAGGATGATGTACACTTTTCATGGAGCGAGATTTGACGAGTTAGGTCAAAAGGACTAATTCAAACTTCATTTCATGAATGCTGATGGCAATTAACGAGAGGTGAGATACAGAATGTCATGGAACCCATTTTGTGAGCCGTTTATTTCTATTCGTAACTACAATTATCGAAGTTGCTAATATATGATAATGCATGCATATAAGTCTTAGTATCTCGTACAAAAAATATTTCTTTTTCTTTTAGCATAGGTTCAAGTGATGAAATGATTTCACTTGTGATCATTTATTAAAATTTTATTTAAGAAACAAGAAAAACCTGCCACGTTTTAGAATTATTGGTAGCTGTACAGGAATATAGTAACAATAAATGTCAAGATGAGCGCAGAGCATTTTAACGGAACCCGAACTGGAACACAAAGCAAAGAAGATATTTAAAGGTTTCCAAGGATGACGAAATCATTCTGGAAACCGTCCATGAATTTTTCACTCCGCCGAATAATGATTTCACTTAGTGCCAGTAATGATTTCTACTTTAAATGACATACTTGTCCATGGTAACACTTACAAGATCGTAACAGTATCTTTATTATTTCATGTCCTTATTCTTTTACAGTATTTGAATAAAAACATTATGTGTCTGCCGGTACGTAGATAAAGTATTTATTATATGTAGCACTAACATACAAGGAGAGTAGCGATAGGTTTCTGATACTTACACAATCAACGATACAACATAATCTGTATAATTATGACACAGTGATTATTCCTACGAATGAAGAGTAAATTCATTTGAAAACAAATATGCTGCTACCGTTTTGATGTAACCAAAAATTATCAATATTATGCTACTATGAATCAGAATTACCAAATGGCTGTATAAATAAGTTCAAATGACCTTTAAATCTTTAATCAGACGTCGACAAAGTGAAATGTACAAAAAGATATGGAGAGAGAAGGGAGAAATAAATAGCAAAGGTCATTTGAACTTATTTATATAGTGATTTGATAATTTGTAATTTATATCATTACAATTTCTCCGATCATCAAGGAAACACGCACACACACACGCGCGCACACACACACAGACAGACACACACACACACGCATATATATATATATATATATATATATATATATATATATATATATATATGTGTGTGTGTGTGTGTGTGTGTGTGCGCGTGTGTGTGTGTTTGGGACGATCGGAGAAATTGTGTAATGGATAATTTCGAGTTAACTCTTAAGGATTTTCGACTTACAACGTGATACTAATGCAATGATACATATAGCAAAGAAACATGAGCAATGCGCAGTAAAGAGGAAGGAGCCCTGGAAAGGACAGAGGTGAGAATGTTGAGATGGATCCTTGGAATGTCACTGCTGGAGGGAATTGAAAGTAAACAAATAAAGATCCTGGGTATTTCTGTAAAAATAGCAGATAAAGCTAAGGAAAGGGAAATTAGGACGAGGTTTTTAAGGCTATGTGGTTCGCAGGGATGGGAAATTTCAGCTATGATGTGGCAATAGAGAGCAAAAGAAGCAGAAGAAATACACAGCTATCTTGTCTGAATCGCTAAGTAGTTAATTTGCATAATCTCAACGAATACATTTTACCGAAAAGACAATTTTCACGCAGACCATTACATCCCTTCCACTTTAAGGTCTTGACTCCCTGAACAACAAGGTAGAGGAAAATACACTTTATGACATCGGGGGTTGAGTTCATTCTTTGTATTAGAAAATGAAACCTGAAAAGCAACACGAACCTGACACATAACTAAACGTTATGAAGTTTTATTCAATGGATAACTTTCTCATTATTAATTAAACACGATGCTCTTGAATATTTTCTTTGTAACTTCTATTGATACTATTCATGGTGTTACTCAATAGTTAATAGCACCATAGGGATAAAACTGCCTATTTTGGTAAATTGAACTTTTACCTTTGAGATTTGATCGAATCATTCCACGTCTACTTAAAGTTCTACAATATTTGTTGGAAAAAGAGAAGAAAGGGCGAAAATTCTTAACTATATAAATAAGAGATGCCAGAGAAAAACAGACGTTAAAAGCTGATTCTGTTACTCTAATGGAATAAAGCCATTTTCTATATGCAATTATATTTCAAGGAGTTCTTACTATTACGCTGGAAAACAGCAAAAATAAAATAAATAAATAAAATAAGAAGTAAAAATCAGAAAATGCAATATTATACAACAAGAACAGCAGTTATAATACTAAATTTGGAAATTAGACGAGAATAAAGTATATGCGATCAGAAGTATTGATAGTGTTCAGACAGTTTTTTAATAACTAATATCAAATAATTTGAAATAACTCTATCAAATATATCCTGGGTTTTATGTACGTATCTGCCTGAAATTTTTTAAATTTACCTGACACTATGTACTTCATCCCCCACTAACTCTGACCTTTTCTATTTGCATTCTACCCAGCGTGAGATAACTTCGACCGAAAAGGGAAACTGCAAAAGGGGTCAGGATGACACTACGCCACGACAGTGCAACAATGAAGGTCATTTTCCCCTTCTGAATTTCAATTGCCTCGATCGGTGTCACTCTCTAAGAACGTCAAAGGAAAATGCTTATTATATAGACACACGCCACTAGGGTAAATCTCACCTCTCGATATTTGTAGAAAATTGAGACAAAGCACAAAACTATAGCTGCTGTGTGAGATATATATACATATATGTATACATACATACATACATACATACATAACACACACACACACAAACACACACACACACACACACATATATATATATGTATATATATATATATATATATATATATATATATATATATATATATATATATATATATATGTATGTATATACATATATATCAAACTCCTTTGATTTAAGCCAGTCCTCAGCAAGCTTTTTTTTTCCCCATAGCAAATTCTACAAAAGTCTGTTCCCGACATTTTTGTAAGTTGCTGAAGCATTGCCTATAGGCTTAAGGGACTGGCTCATAATTTGATGACAAATCCTCGTCAACGCGTTACATGTCACTTCTAAGCCCTTCTGACCAATTTGCTTTGAATAAAAGTGGTCCAGTACTCGTGGATCCACTCCAGCCTTGCTGCTGTTCTCTCAAACGACACTGAGAACTCAGCAATTTTGTCTTCCTCAAAATTTGGTAAAAATTTAAGAGTCTGCGCCAAAGTAGTAGCGGAGTTACTGTCCTATTAGGAGACTGTGAAAGGGAAGAAGGACCCGTATTTCATATGGCCCTCTCAAATTCCCTCTCCTTTTCTCTTACATCTGAATTAAACTTTTTCATATCAAATCCCGTCAGCCTCAATGCACTTTGCCCGTCCAAATTTTCTACTGACAATACTTCTTTGCCTGATTTCACTTCTTGTTCCCTACCTATCTTTACCATGTTAATATGTTTATAAATCAGTTAACAACAACAGACGTTTCCTTACTAAAACCTCATATTCAATTTCAAAATGTTGAGCTACCTGTTCTAACTCTTGCTTGCTTCACTTCGCCACCGTATCTTACCACCATTCTACGTTAAGGAGCTCCAATACATCGAGAACTGACATGATGACCACAATTACACAATACAAATTATAAACAAAACACTGAATCTACCCAACAAAATACTAGGAGGTAAAATTATGCTGCCTGAACAAAAAAATAAATAAAAAAAAGGAATAACATAGCGCACGCACTAGTGAATACTCAAGAACAAATTATCGCCACTTTATGATGCCTGGCTTCACCCCCACACAATACACTATATCAGCTTTTCAAACAGTGTTCACAATACCCAATACTAAATCCCTGACTACAATACTGTGTTCAAAATCAATTCAATGAGACAAAGAAAATACACAGAAAAATACATAATTTTAATGCATAAATGGCAGACAAAAATTATCCGTGATCCTCGAAATACAAAAATGCAATGAATACCAAAATACTCCTAATTAACTAAAATTACAACACACTTACGCTATATACTAAAGAAAGCGCACATACACATATAGCTAAAAAAGGAGGGGTCCAGAAAGGAGGCTGCAGGCAAAAAGAAAGAATGACCTAACATGTTACACACTAAATTCTGTAATTCTAAGACTCCTCAGTATTAAATTAATTACTCTCCAGGTATGGAGAGAATCTCAGAGTGGATCCAACTCAGGCAATAGTGGATGGCAGGGATTCAAAAGCACCACTCAGACATCAGAAGAAGGCTAATGGGCTTTATCACAATAAATTACATTGCGATCATATTTCCATAGGAAAAAGTGTCCCCCTTGGAACAAGGGGGCAGCAGGATAACGTTGCAGAAAAGTAATTCATGCAACTGTAGGGCAAGGTAATCCAAAAAAGTGCCGCAAGTCCCCCATGTGCAGGCACCAAAAGTATCAAGGAATTACTGCGGTAATAGCAGGCAAGGGCAGCAAACTCTTGTCGCAAAATCCAGAAAACGGCTGCCTCTAATCAATCCAAAAAAAGTGAACCAATACCCCTTGGCCGACGAAAGCACACACACACACACACACACACACCCTCAACGCATGAAAAGACAAAATCAATCGCTCATAATAATGTTAAACAAGCATACCAATGGTGGAGAGAAAAAGTAAGCTAATGAATACAATAACCAAATGTTTAATATTATACAATATATTATATATATCATAATATATTAAATATTAATAAATATGTATATATATATATTATAATATATATATATATTATATATTATATAGATATATATATATATGTTATATACAAAATAAAAATTTAATATATATACATATATATGATATATATATATATATATTATATAATGTATAGAGGTATGTATATATATATCTATAATATATATATAAAATATATATATCTATATATATATATATATTAATATATAATACAGACATATATATATATATATAATAGATATATATATATATGTATGTATATATATATATATATGTATATATATATATATATATTAATATTATATATAGTATGTATATGTATATATATATATTATATATATATATATATTCAATATATATTATTAATATATATATATATAATTAATATTATGTATATATACACTTGTGTCTGCGTTAAATGGTGTACAAAGTACTGGAAATAATAAGGGATCATATCACAACAAGCATTTATTTTCCGACAACTTTTGATACGTAAGTAGTGTTCATTAAGTTCTTTATCTATTTTTCACTACAGGTTGAACTACAATAAAAGCAAAATTTCTACAAAAGAAAACACATCGTCACAGCAACTGTCCATTTCATCAACAAATAAAAAAACCAAAATAGCATTGCTCTTCATGAAAATCTCTCCAAAGCCTATTTCACAAATGCTGTGATTTTGGATCAAAACGTCGATGAAATAAAACATTCATAAATTCATATCAGCAGCGACAGCTTTGGAAGTCAGAGAGCTTTTTTTTTATATATATAATGAAATGAGAGAAATGGTAATTTGACTACTCTTTTTTTAATTTAACACAAGCAGACACGGACACCCTACACATCGCACAACACACACACACACACACACACACACACACACATATATATATATATATATATATATATATATATATATATATATATATATACATATAATACATATATATTATATAGTATATATATAATATATAATTATATATATTATATATATAATATATAATATAATATATATATATATATATATATATATATATATATATATATATATATATATTATATATTATAATATATATACTTAATAATATATATATATATATATATATATATATATATAATATATATATATCATATATATATATATACATTAATATATATATATATCATATATTATATATATATATATATATACATCTATATATACATATATATATATATATATATATATATATATATATATATATATATATATATATGTGTGTGTGTGTGTGTGTGTGTGTGTGTGTGTGTGTGTGTGTGTGTGTATGGGAATGTTAAGTTTTTTCCATGGCGACACTGATCAGAGGGAATGATATGCGACTGCTAGGGTCCTAATGCACATTAATAATAATTATTATGAAAACTGGAGGACGACAATCAAGGCCACTCAACGGGCGGTCAACTTAGCAGGTCAAAAATGATAGTTGACCTGTTGTCTGAAGTCCCGGCTGCACTGAGGTTCCTGAATAAGTTGCTTGTTTCCAGAATTTTTGTTGAATGTGTGAAAGCCAACAGTGGTTTAGTTCATTATAGGGTAATACAAATGTGCTTCATTTGTGCCCTTAATCTTACATAAATGTATTGTATGCAACAACGTTCCTGACGTATGCGAATAAAGAGCCCGTTGAAAGTAACTGGGTTTGAAGCCTTCCATTCCAATCCTTTCGCCGTTTTTCATGATTTCTGAACGTATGTGACAAATTAATCACTAGAAACATTAATAATAAGATATTAAGTTCAATTGTGTATCAAGGATACATATTATAAAAAGAATAATAATGCATTGATTCTACATTATGAAAATAACGGACAAAATACACATTCAGAAATTTGTGCTTATTAAATAATGGTCAATTATTTAAATGAAATAGCATCAGCATCATAAATAAAACTTTTAATCATCAAACTTCTTTAGATTATATTAGACATGAACCTTATGCGAAAATACACACAAATATAAGAATAAGTTTTAGATGATAGAGACATAGATAGATAGATAGATAGAAAAATAAGCTTTAAGTCATCAGATACACAGGTGTTAATAAGAGAATATGTGAACACTGATGAATTTCAGTTGTCATGAGGAATTAGACAATTACTTAACCCAAAAAGGGAAGGAAACTAAACTGATAGACTTCTTCTTCCACTACTTGGATGAATCTCTTTTACACCGAGTCTCCTTCATACCTACTTAGTCACATAGACTCGAAATTATTTTGACAGTTTTCCTTTTACATTTTTGGCTTAGAGCAGTGATCGAACATGGCCTTTGTTTTAATAATATTTCCTTTTCTGAAATCGTAAGTGTTTGTCAAATTTTCCTCGTCGTTAGCGTCATAAAGACATAACTTTAACAAAAATGATGCTTGATTAGTTGAAAAGGTAACTGAGAAGGAGAAGGCCAGGTGTTTCTGAGAAAATTCTTATTGAACTTTGCCTCTGTTCCTGAAGCATTGCAAAGCTATGCAGCTGAAACAAGATGTCACCGAGAAATTCCTCTTCCTTCCATTTATTTGGACATCTGGAAGAATGAAAGAGATACTTGAAAGAAAATACGGACATCTCTATTTGTACAACAGATAAGTTGTACAAACGCCTCAAGTTTTTATCTGCAACATTTACCTAAACAAAGTTGATCAAGTTAGTTTTGAAGGCATGATGTTGTGAGGGGCTGGGTTGGGGAAGCATCCGATATCCCGAACCATAAAAAATACAATTCGAAAATAAAATGTCACAAAAAATGGGGTGCAGTTAATCTGACAAAGTACTTTAATACAATTAACCAGATTACTGAGCAATGAAATGAAAATTGAGTTCAATGGCAACACTCTTGCTAAAACTCCTGAATCCGTTTCTGATTAAAGCTTTTAATGAAAAAAAAGTTAATTCCATCACGAGTGATGTTGAATAGAAAAACTGCGCTCTGTGTGGCCACTAAATCGACGTCCTTTGAGCTTTTTATGAAAATGATTACCATAGGACATTTGGGGTATTATTCACTTTATGAGAATTATGAAATAATCGGGTTTCGATGAACTAGTTTGCTTATATAGAACATGATATTCAACCGTTCAAAATAAGAGTCGGGAAATAACACATATATACAAAATATTTGCTTCAGCTGGATTTTAATTCTTGTGGAACGGTTTTAATAAATAATATTAACGACAAATTCTGACAGCGAGACCTTGATATAAGAAACAAGACATGAATAAATAAAAATAATCTGCACTTTTTACAGGAGTTTGTTCAACATTTAATTCAAGAACAAACATATTTAATGTGAAACTGCTATGTGATTATGCAGCCATGCAGGTTTCAAGCCCAGGTACAAGGTTAAGCTTAAGATTCTAATTGGTTCATTCTATGATAAAAAAAAAAGTTAAAAGAAAGTGCTACAAGCCGGAGGAATCTACTGCAAGTGTCAATGGAACATAATAAGATCTGTATTGTAACAGAAAGAATTCACTCGCGTCAAATGAAAATCATGTTAGGAAATCAGAGACCAATTAGTAAAGAACAGCCGGAACTCTTCAAATTCAAAGACACTGTATTGCCATCATGTGTTATTTGATGGCTGTTAAGTACTACCACTTTCCAACGATGAAATCTCAGAGCTTCTCGCCTCCGTCAGAGGAACATCCGGATTATCGGGAGTCAACCATAACAAAAGTCATATTTTGAGTAGGAAGAGCTTCCCATTATGAATAGAAAAACCATTGAAACTTCTCTCCCCACTATCGAATCGGTAACTTTCAAACAACTGGTCCCACCACTGAATTGACAGTTTTCTTCTGGCCTTCCGTTTAGAGCCTGGAATGTCTTTTTGTTTGGGATCTTGGGACGCTGTCTTGGTCATTTGCTGTTCTTGCCTTGAAGCAATAAATTTCAATATACATTTAAGCTATTAGTCTTTGTAACTTATCTGGTACTTTTTTACCGTATATACTAAACCATTGCTATTGACATCATTTAGCGAATTTTATATATGGTTCACTGCGTTGGCAGGAAATGAACAGAGTTAAATACCACTTACATGTCTGTATTACTATTTGATTTTATATATATATATATATATATATATATATATATATATATATATTATATATTTATTTATATAAATATATATATATATATATTTATATATATATATATATATATATATATATATATATATATAGGCTACCTACACACACAAAAAAGAGAATAAAGATCTAAGTACCAAGTATTTTCGTGTAATGATTACAATTTAAAAGGTACATTGAATAAGACAAGATTTTTTTGTACATAAGACAAACTTTGCATTATACAAGGGAAAACCTAAAAAAAATAGTAATAGAGCAAATGATAAAAGTCGCGAACAATCTAAAACGTAATTGAATAAGTTTAGTTGTTAAGAAATTATGATCACATTGATGTCTTCTAGTAACAGAACAAGCATTCAACATTATGATTTAATAAAAAATTTAATACGAAACATAATGATGAGAAGAAATGTCTGTCGAAAATGAAAAAGAAAACCCCAAATACATGATTAGGTGAATAGCAGATTTACTAAAGTTCAGATAAATCTTTTTATATAAAAAAAATATATTAAATATTTGAATGCCTATATTTAGATGCGCACAAAAAATTACGAGCGTATAAATGACCACATAAGTGACACAAAATACATCAGATTCATACACATACTTGCTATAAATTCAGAAGGTAAACCTTATTTTAGTATGTCACACTCTCCCATGTATTTTTTCATCCAATATAAAATAAACAGAACTAATGTTCATTTTGTCACCATTCCAGGCTGTTACGTTTTGTATTATCATTGCAGGGAATTATTGATATAGGTTTTTGCTAGTCGGTGAGATGAAACAAAGTGATTCTATTTAAGAACGTCTTACTGGAAAGATTCATAATTCTTATAATGTAATGACTGTTTTACCCTTCTAATCAGATTTTTCCTAGTTTGGCCACTCTATTCCATTGGTATTCTCAACATGGAACCAAATATATACACCCTCCATATTTTTAAGAGATTTATTAATTAACATATACTTCTTCCTGTGATATTGTTACATAAAGCAACATTTACATTGAAAGTTTGAGCAACTTAGGTACTGCTTTAAATTTCTCAGAGAATGGTAAATTAAAAGCTGTTTAACTTGAAATGTAATTTACTTTTAACGAGTGAAATATTTCCTTATCCGCCATGAAGCAGGGATTAAAGGTTCTGAAGCGTCAACATTCCTCATATTTCATAATGGGTGATATGTTTGTTTGGCAATGACCAGTAAAGGGGATACCCCTTATACCGACAGTTTTCACTGCCTCAAGAAAGCTATTTATGGAATATTTCGAGAATACTTACCAATACCTTTAAACTGTTCCTCACATATACTGCTAAAGCAGAAGATATAACCTCCGTCACTGTAGAGGTCAGAAGATCAAATTCAGGTAACTTCTACTCACTAAGCTACATTATCCAGTAGCATGAAAAGCAACTGATTTCCTCTACTTTATAATATCAAGTAATGTATTATTTTTTAGGAAAAAATAATACATTTGTAAAGTATATCTTTGCAAAATTTTAACAAGTCCAAAGAACCTCTCGCCCCGTTAACTCATAAATCTTGTAGCGCTCTGTTCATCCTGACAAACAGTCGCTTGCTACAGGATACTCATATGTTTTCTTTGGGGATACCTACGTTAGGATGTATGTCTTCAGTCGAGGAGTAAGTTTACCAAGGGTTAATTAACAGCCCTTGCCTGTAAGATCTCGTCTGTACCAGTGGCACATTTGTTATCCATAACAGAAAATAAGGTTAATTAAGCAATGTGGCTGGATTTTGCACTCAAAATCATTTATCTTTAATGATATTGTCTGTTAGGGTAGGCACGCGCAAGCTGGCAGCAGATAGCAAGATAGAACACTCTTATTACAGGATCCCCCTGAGAGAGAGAGAGAGAGAGAGAGAGAGAGAGCTCCACATTCCCTGCCCCAAATGATTCATGTTTATTGCAAATGGAAAGACAGTTGTTCTTACATTCATTTCATGAATGCTGTCAAAGAAGAACTCTTCTTTAAAATCAGGCAGCCTTAACCAATGCTCTTCTTACTCTGCCTGTTTTCCTTTTCCTTCAAGACAGCAGTCATGATTTCAATGGAAGAGTTTTTGCAGATTTTTTTTCTTGTTCATATCTGGACTATTTTTCCCGCTTGTGTATTTTTCATACGGACTCTCTTTTTGTACTGCAGAACATAGTTCAAGAGCTGATAACTCCCTTCGTTAAAACTTCCTGATCTCAACTGTAACTTTCGAGCAAATAACTCGATGTCGATGGTAGTTACCATTATTAGACATCGCCAGAAACTTGCTATATTTATCAAAATAAAAGAGTAAGCCCTTATTTCTGCAGAGCACAACAACTTGTTTCTCGGACTTTTTAAAGCATTTCTTTACCTGTCTACCTGTGGATTTATCTTGACGGTAAATTGGGACATGGTCCAGAATTTCCGACTGACGAGTCGGTATTCTTGATGTGTATACTTCCTTGAGAAAGATAAAGTTTCATGCTTTAATTAATTACTGTCTGTTGATTATATTTCCTTGGGGCCATTGCCGCTATTTGCAGTATATTTCTGCATTTTTACCTGTACCATCAAGCGCCCTGGTTGCAGTTTTCAATAGAAATGCGAATAATAAATGATATGACAGATGTCGGTATTACGCAGCACTGTTGATTAAGATGATAGCAGTGTGAACCACAGGTACCTTCGAGATCGTTCATACTTTTATAGCGTTAATTATAAATACCTTTCCTAGCTATGCCATTCCCCCACAAAACTGGAAACTCCAAAAGGGGACCGGAGCAGTCCCGGCGCCAGTAAATCGTGGTCTCCATCTACACGTGATTATTATTACCTCGCTGCGTGTATTCTTTAGCAACAAAAATCTGATATAATCTAGAAATTAATTTTACAATGCAGAAAACACATTCCATTTACCTGAAGTGAGCATTTAGTTAATAAATACATAGATAGATAGATAGATAGATAGATAGACAGATCGATGTGACGTCTTTAATATTTGTATAACGTCCGTCGCATTCGTGCTTTGTAAATCACTTTTTCCACAACAGATAGTTAGTTCCCTTTTGAATGTAAATGGAGACAGAAGAGCGAGAGACAAACTAATTTGGGGAAGGACAAAGCTTTTTGATACTCAGAGCAAGGAGTCGGGAGTCAATCCATATTCAAAATCACCACAAAGGGAAGAGGAAACACACACACAAGTACAAACAATCTATATTCTAGTGTATCGTAATGATCCCTTTCATCAGGGCTGTTAAAAATAAAACAAAATTCATTGTAAATTTGTATACAAAAAAAAAAAGCTACTTTAAATGATTTAAAATTGAAAGAGAAATTAAAATCAAAGCTAAATAAAATTCACAGTGAAATAGGAATACAAAATAAATAGAGCTACAGAACAAACGAATAAGGATCGACCTAAAGGATTGACAGGATGAAACCGAAGTTAAAAAATAAAAATACAAGTCGGGACCAATGCAAAGCGAAGGAGGACGTCTATGAATTTAT
>NC_061097.1:377884-385384 GCF_015104395.2 Macrobrachium nipponense
GAGTTGTTGTAGTAATGAAAAAAATAAAATATGTTTCTGGCTGTATATATGAAATTCCTTGTAAAAAAGTGTGATAAAAAATGTATTACGGACAAACTGAAAATATCCTTCACAACTAAACAATCAACACCAATATTCTATGACAACCGCTTAAATATCAAGTGCATTATTTATACATATGAAAGATTCCGATCATCCTATTTACTAGAGTGAAGAAAGGTCCTTAATCCCGTGTAGCGAGACAGTTGAAATGATGCCTTCATATTTAAAGTTTTAGATAAATATTAGTAACAAAATTAATATATTCAGTTTTCTACAGGATTTTTTTTTTATATGGCTAAGCTCCATGTCCCCTGTGGTTAAATTCTATATTTTAGTTTGTGACCGCGTGCGCTTTGCTTATCTTGGATTATCTCTTTAATTTTTACCTTTTTGACAATTAACCATCTGGCATTCTTGATATTTTTGTTTACCTTGATACCTTATTTCCAACTGTATTTCATTTGTGTGTCGACAAGCCTATATGAACTAGAAAGCACTCGGTACGGGTTTCTGCTTATCATTTTACTGTAGAAATGGCAAGTAGAAATTATTACTCTAACCAAAAGGTTATCAATCTCTGCTAGATGCATCGCTGCTAAACAGGACTGTCCTGGAAATAAATAAATTACAAATCTTTATCGGAATATCGTTTTATTACTACATCTCTCTCTCTCTCTCTCTCTCTCTCTCTCTCTCTCTCTCTCTCTCTCTCTCTCTCCTCGTTTTTATGTTCGTGTTGAAGTTCCATTAAAACGCCAAATTTTTTAGCAGCGCTTTTCCCATACAAGTCCAGACACGACCATTGTCAGTCCCCTTACTTTCAGCCTATTAACTCTGAGGGTTTTATTCGCTTTCGGAACGATGGGATCGAACAAGTTTCCTTTTCCGCCTTACTTGGGGAGAAAACCCTAAACAAACTACTTTGGTTGTTTGTTGGGTTGTTCTTTCCGTTGTTTTTGTTTTTGGGTTTTTTTTTTTTTTTTTTTTTTTTTTTTTTTATGGGGGGGGGGGGGGGTGTGTTGCGGTGGGGCTGCTTGGCAGAAAACCCTTTGCCAAAGGGGTTTTCTACCAAGCAGCCCCACTGCAACAACCCCCCCCCCACCCCCCCAAAAAAAATGTGATTTAATTACTAGAATGATATGTAGCAAATAAATAATGTACATCTTGAACAGTAAAGAAAAATTATTTTGTAATTAAATATAGTGTATTTATTCTAACTCATATTGGTGAAAGAAGCAGTGAGACCTGTCGTAGCCTTACAAAGCATGTCACGTATATTGTAAAATATGCCTGATAATGACTTGTATACAATAAAAATTCATTAAAGCTTTATTGATAGACAGATGTAAAATCACCAAATAGAACAGTAAGACAGATGTAAAAAGACCAATAATAATAGATGCAATTTGTACTATATAGATTTTCCAATCTCGGAATCCTAAACCGTTTGGCTACTCCTGGAAGACGGTTCTCTCAAGCCAAAATGCAGGAAATTTATAGCTTTAAAAGAAGAACTGCCATTAACGTTTTTCGAGAAATATATTAAATTAGACTTTAACCTTGACTTAACAAACCGTTCGAGGAAGATGATCATTCATGACACCAGCTCAAGGGAAAATTGATCGCCGTAGATAAAAAAAAACAATTAAGAAGAGGGGTTTGTTAATTACATTGGATTTCCAGAATATTATAGTAATTGGAAATACTGTAATGGAAAAATAAGAGACATTTGATTTTCATCTAGATAAAAATAAAAATGGATAGGTAAGATAACAGACGAATTCGCGCGCATTAACAAAACGGCGTCTCTTCTAATGTTGTGAGCAGTCCGCAACTGAGTGTCAGGATATTTGAATTTTGGTTGCTAATTTGAATGGCAAAGGCCTACTGTAACTTTAAGATGTCATTATTTAAAAAAATAAATAAAATAAATAAACTCCGAGAGGCCCTAACTAACCACCCACCCACCCTCTACCACATGCCCTGAACGCCAAAAACCGATAACTGAATCTCCGGAACGCTTAAACGGATGGATGAAATTGCAGGTTGGGAGTTTACTTAGTTAAGAAGGACTCTAACGCCAGAGTTTCATCCGGAAGGTTGATTAATCACTTCCAGAATTATAAAGGGCCAAAATCGGGGTTTTTGTGTATTTACAGGCAATACTGGAATTGCGGATAATACAGCTATTTGTGAAAGGATATACAGAAAAGGGAAAATTTCAAACTTTGGAAATTGATGTACCAATGATGATGCTGCTTTCTCTCTCGTTTCCTCCACACAGGTCATTTCTCCAACAAAGCAGCCATCCAGCATAGTACAATCAGTTGACAACAGCAACATTCCCCCATTAAGATCAAGAAGAATTCTGGAAAGGACGAGGCCTCAACCACCTGTTCATACTTAATAATAGTTAATTAGCTTCCTTGTTACCTAATCTATAATGTTTAAAACGCTATCATAAGAAACGTTTGTTTGTGCTCCTACATGCCAGTTCTTGAGACGATTTACCACATTTTAGTGAACAAGACCACAGCTGTTGGTCGAAAGCTTTAATTTACTGTACAATAAATATATATTTCATATAAGTAATACATACGGATTTTACATAATTGTGGATTATATCACCATACATACACACACACACACACACACACACACACACACATATATATATATATATATATATATATATATCATATATATATAATATATATATATATATATATATACATATACATACATGCTAATGCCATGTGGAGGGTGTTTATCTTTAATCACACAAGGGGAGGAACTCTAGAGCTTAAATGAAATGCTCAATGAAGATCTAATAATCTTGGATAGGTCACAGGGGTGGCACGTGCCATGATGGTGGACAAAGACGTTTCAAGCGGCCTACGTTTCACACACACGGCCTACAGCATTGTCTGGAAAGATGCAAAAACAGCCAGCAGATTTGTGGGAAAAGAGGTCTAAAGCTAAGAATACCTAAAGCCCACCAAGAAGCCTATATAACCGCTACGACCTGCCCTTCTTACCCTACACTAGGTCTAGTCGTTAATGGATTATTTTCCCTCCAGACCAGACACGCCAATCCGACCCCCAATGCTTTAAAGGTGGGGGTAAAATGGCTGCTGGCTTCTCGCAAATAAGTAAAAACAAAGGACACTGGGAAGATTGGAGGCGATCAAAAACCGTAATATATATATATATATATATATATATATATATATATATTAAATGTATATATATATATATATATATATATATATATATATATATATATATATATATATATATACTTTATGTTATATATATATATATATATGTATATATATATATATATATATATATATATATATCATATATATAATTATGTATGTATATATATATATATCGAGATACAAAAATCCTGCCTGACAACCTATGCATAAAGGGACACAGATAGGGCCTGAAAGTAATCGAGTGTTGAGTAAAATAAAATGTAATTACTCATAAGTAAACACGTTATACACAGTAATTTTATGGGTTTCTTTTTCAATCTTCAGAAGAAAACTGAAAGAAGTTTTTGTTTAATCATCAAAGTTATACCTGGATAAAAGGTACAGAAAGAACAGTAATATCTGGATAAGTTGGACAGTCACCACAGTAATGTCTGAAACGAATGGACAGTCACCACAATAATGTCTGGAATGAATGGACAACTACCATAGTAATGCCTGTATAAAAGGGACATTCAGCACGGTTAAAACCACTATAAAGGAAACAGGCCGCAGATGTAATACTCGGATAGAACAGGAATTAGACCAATACAGCTTAATACTTGGATCAAATTGAAACAGTCGCCACATTAATACCACCTGGATAAAAGGCACAGTCACCACAGTAATACCTGGATAAATGGGACAACAAAAAGAGTAATACCTAGATAAATGGGACAGTAGCCACAGTAATATCTGGATGAAATGGACAGTCACCACAGTAATACCTGGATAAAAGGGACAGTAATCACAGTAATACCTGTATAAA
Source organism: Macrobrachium nipponense (assembly GCF_015104395.2). NCBI lineage: Eukaryota > Metazoa > Arthropoda > Malacostraca > Decapoda > Palaemonidae > Macrobrachium > Macrobrachium nipponense. Next base: position 381,956 of record NC_061097.1, read on the forward strand.
AGTGACAGACAGAACAGTAATCCATGGATAAATGGGACAGTCACCACAGTAATACCAGCAGGCAAAACCAAATTTCAAAGAAAGAAATATGGGGAAGAAATGAAAACAAAGAAAATTATTTGAGAAAGAAGCGAAATATGTATTGTCGCCTGAGAAAGATAAATATTATAGTTTAGTGATGAAATAAAAAAAAAGTGTGGACGAAAGGAATAATGGAGGTTTTGTTAATAGAGGAAATATGAAAAATACAAATAGAAATAGTTTGAAAATAAAACTGGCGAATTCTTTTTCTTCTTCTTGGCTAGTCCTGTTTCTAAAACGGTGTCGCCATGTTATGGATGAGTCGCTTCCATCTACCTCTTTGGCGTGCTTCTGATTCGTCAAGTCCCTTATCATATCTAAAGGCCTCCGTCACATAGTTTCTCTATCTATTTTTTTGGTTTTCCTCTTTGTCTTCTACCCCTCACTGCCATCTCCATTGCATACCTGCCAATATGGTCTTCTTTCCGTACTATCTCATCTCCCCTCCTACACTTCCTTTGCTATTTCAACCACTTTGTTGACCCTCCTCGTTACGCCAGACATCCCTCTTAAGATTATTTTCCTCTCTGCTACGTCCATTTTCCTCTCCTCTGTGGGTGTCATACTTGCCGTTTGTCTGCCATAAATCGCAACTAATCTTACCATTCCCTTGTGGGACTTTCCTTCGGTCTGAGTGGCACTCTTTTGTCAATGCAGAAGGTTCTTTGACGTTTATGTCAAACCTTCCGTAAGTGAATGATCACGTAAATATGATTTAAATGTACTTTGTTTCAAGTTTTTTTAACCTACTATTTTTTTATGTACAAAAGGCTATTCGCTACCTCATTTGATTTATGAAGAGATATTAAAGAATAAAGCTGATAAGTCTGCAGAAAAGACTCAATTGAAACTAAATTTAAAAACTAGAGGGTATAGCTGAAAGTAATATCATTCAATAATGGTGCTGCTGATGCATAAGAGAAGTAACTATCAAAATGGTGTTGGCTTTTTGGCCCATCTGCTGGTATTGAAACATACGTACATCTTTCAAGCGAATTTAAGATAGCTTAAATTGCCTTAGAAGAAGATTCCTCTAAAATTTTCTCTCCTGCTGTTAATCTTTCTTTGCCTGATGACGCAGCAGTCCACTCTCTCTTCATTTGCAGTGGCTCGTCGTTCTTATAATCACTACGTAGACTTCACTGTACTAAAAGAATTCAGAGAAGGCCAATATTTTTCTTTATAAAAATCGGCGTTATTTTACTGGAAATGATAAATAAAACAAATAAAATGCTTTGGGATAAGTAAGGATTTTTCTTTGCTCCTCAAGCTTCATTAAGTCAGTGGGATTTTCCAGCTGATGCTCATTTGTTTGTTCACATTAGTCTTTGCTGAGATTATACAAGCTTCTTTTTTATAGAGTAATTCTCTCTCTCTCTCTCTCTCTCTCTCTCTCTCTCTCTCTCTCTTAAAAATACATAAACAAATGTAAAGTTTACGAACAAAAAGCGGAGAAAGGCAGACACAAACAAAATTCTTGCATAGGAAAAGAAAACTTCATTTTAACTGATTTTTTTTACTTTCCCGTCTCTCATCAGCTAGGGATCAAACATTTATCAGTTTGCTTTGGGAGCGAGGGTACGACATTTTAGCACGAGTTGAGAGAGAGAGAGAGAGAGAGATAGAGAGAGAGAGAGAGAGAGACTTACCATGCTCTGGGCCTGCATTGACACATTAACGCCCCCTGTTCCTTCTCTTCCTTAAAGAGCTCTGTAGTTCTCTTTCACATTACAACGAAACAGCAAAGTTACAACTGCATACTGAAGAATCACTACTTTTCGCTTCGGTCTAAATGAATGTGGATAATGTATGTTAACATGAATACCAAGATCCTTTCTCTCTGCTGTCTGTATAAAGACAGTTTCTTCTTCCTCTATTTCCTCTTCTTCTTCTTCTTCTTCTTCTCTCTCTCTCTCTCTCTCTCACTCACTCACTCACTGTCTGACAATATTCTTATTCTTGAGGCATGTGAACAAGTGTAGTGTGAATTAAAACAAAATAACATATAAGAAAAATTTCTTACTTTGTTTGCTGTGACTCACAATAGAAGCAATTGTAGTTCTATTTGTTATCATTTTCATTCTAAAAGCATCTACATTATAATATGAAATCGTTCCGGGCTATACATAATCTCCGAAAACAAGGCAACGTACGAGTAATTATCTGTATAAATATTCTGCAAGCAACATGCAAAAACCACTATTTCGCAACAATCAAGCACGGATAAAAACACTAGTCCAATAACAGAACGGTCATCCTTTTTACTTCACTTTAGATAGATCTGCAATATATATAGGAACGATTGTTAATCAACTAACGACTATTCCTATTAACAATGCTTCTGTTCCTACGGCAATAGACAATTAGTTATATCTTTTCATGGGACAGAAGAGCGCTTCAGATAAAATAACGGATTTTGTTTTTCTCCCAGTGTTCGTAAGTGTACTTTGTAAGGGGACCCGAACTGGCTATATGAAGTAGAGGGTCGGGTACTTTTTGGCGCCGCTCTTTTGGCGACGACTATTTAGCGCCCACTGTTTGTTTCAGCACCAACCATTTTGGCGCCGAACTGTTTTGGCGCCAGTTTGAAGACTAAGGAATGAGAAACAGACATCTGTTTATAACACAAATAACAAATTACGAATTAAGTATAAAAACTATTAGTTTAAAAAATTGTAGGGCAGACCACGTAAATAAAATAAAATGGGTAAAAGCATGACATTTATTTACAACAAAGAATAATAAATGAAATGAATATAAAACTTGAATGCATTGCAAAATCGTAGGGCAGACCACGTAATTAGAATGGATAAAAACATGACATTTATTTACAAGAAAAATAAAATCTAAAATTAATATAAAACTATAATGAATACTATAATTGTAGGCCAAACCTTTTAAATATTCAAGCGGTGCCGGTGAGTCAAAATGTTTTGCGATGTTTAGAACACACTCATCAGCCTTAATGTATTTATGGAGTTTTTGATTAGGAGCTTTCCCATCAATCAACTGCACATAGCAGGTATCACGCACTATTTGTATTTTCCTAGTACCATCAATGAACTTCCAAATACTGGATGGTTCATTCCCAATTCGGCATATATTTTTCTGTGCTGCCTCAGCATGATTGTTGGTTCTATCCTCACCACCAATTGTTCTCCTGTATTGATTCCACATTTCTAGTGGAAAAATTGCAGGGCGTAGCCCATTCCCTCGTCTCACTAGCTTTTCCACGTAATTGTCTTCAAATCAGTTCAACAATGGTTGAAGTTCATCTGGTAAGTCCCTCGATAAGGCATCGATGTAATCATCCATATGTGACTCTGGTACACAACATAATGCTACTAT
>NC_061097.1:390384-399007 GCF_015104395.2 Macrobrachium nipponense
TATATATATATATATATATATATATATATATATCTATATATATATATATAGATATATATGTATGTATATATATATATATATATGTATATATATATATATATATATATATATATATATATATATGTATATATCTATATATATGACATTATATACAATTTACTTCTAGAAGAGTATGAAAACTAACAATTTTGCAGATGAAGTTTTGTCACTTTAAACTGACTTGTTTATCTAGAGCAGTAAGTCACAGTTATTCCTGAGGATGTTGTGTATTAATGCTATATTTTTCAGTCCTGATTTTAGTTCATGATCATAGATATCGTAATAAAAAATATTATTGAATCATATGCCTATTTATATTGGATCGCATAACTCGAAACTATGACAGAACCATAATTGTTTTAGAGGAAAATGGATCTTAGTAATATAAAAGATACCAATCAAAGAGAATGAAATGCAATACAAAAGAAACAGGTTTCATGAATTTTTCATAACCCTACAAAAGGCCGGAATATTGTACCTGAAAGAGTACTCGAGTGATGGAAGATGCAGACGGGGAATTTGAATTACAGATGAGGTTTTGAGCTTTTTGTGAGCTTGATTTTATTTGACGTGGAAGAATTTCCTACCCCGAAAATACTACTTCAGAAATGTCCAAGACATTTTTATTCATACGTTTGTGTATTTCTAAATCCTATATGTAGGTTATTTAGAATTTTCGATGGTAAATTATTGGAAAATGAGGTTATAAAAGGTATACTATGTAAAAATTGGGGAAAAAATAGATTTGTATCTCGATAGTGGAAGAAATGTGATGAAACTGTCGATGTTAGACGCTACCTTTCTATGAAAACGGTCACGCTTTGTCCCGAATTCAAGTAAGGTTGTTTCAGGTTTTCTGAAGGTTGGTTAACAAATACAACAGTTGGTGACCTTCTCGGAATGAATAACTTCAGGAGCTTATTCAATCCCGTTTATAACTGCACAATGCGCATTTGGTTAATGGCTAAATCTTGGTGGGGCACAACCAGAATGGAGAAAGGGAAGACTACTAACCTTTAAGAAAATGTGTTGAAGATTTTTTATAACTTAATTACTACTGAATAATGATTTTTACGCTAGATTTGTTTAAATAAACAGTGCTTTCATATTTTCAGAATGTATTTAAATGAAAACAGAGAGTCTCCCTATATGCCTATGAAATTCTGCAGTAGATGAACATTTTTTTAACACATTTGTTAGTGAGACAGAGGGAGAAAGTCATGGAGATGTTCTTCATGGAGACGAGAGCTACACCAGACCTTTAAAGGCTGCGAAACTGTCATCATAAACGAGTAATAGAATCAAAGGAAGGAATTGGATCATTTTCCTCCGGATAAATCTCATATCACTCGTCCATCACTAGTAGCCATGAAGGTCACTGATCACGTCTTATTCTATTTTTTCTCTGTATATAAAGACACCTGTGAATGCACACATTCAAGTTATTGCTCTGTGAGATGGTTTTTTTCGTCCTTAAAGGAGTTGTTACCAAATGACTCATTACAATGGCAATTCCTTTCTATAGCACAACCGCTCCCTACGATTTGATGCTACAACTGCAAGGATTTTCCATCATAATGGGTCAGTTGTTCACACATGAAACTGTACAATAAATCGGACATATTATCGAGGATTTTGTGTTGACAGATTTGGTTCCCTATTTACCTTTTTTCAATCCATTAAAATGTATATCTATTATTCATTTGGTAATCTTATGTTTTCTCCTTTTACATATTATTTCACGTTACTATGGCCATGACTTCCCTTTTCATGAACAGTTATCTATCTTTTAGAAGCTGACTTCAACGCTAAAGACCTTTTTGGTTTCGCTGTTTAAATGTGTCCTTATTTATTGATAACAAGTAGGCCAAGAGAACACAATGGGCTGTAACGGAATCTGCCTGTGAACCTACTGCTCTGCCTTACCCAGTTCCTCTGCTAGGAATGAGCAGAGCTCATTCAAACGAAACTCCGCACCTTGTCAATGCCGGTTTTCTACTCCGGATGGAACGTAATCAGAACCCCGAGGCCTATTGTATTAATTAACCCGTGAGAAACGGCCTACAGCAGAGGATATCAAACCAGTTGCTTCCAATTCTTTTATTCTTTTACTTTTACTTTTTATTATTCTTCCTCTGCTATTAGATATCATATGCATATTGCGGTAATCGCTGCGCCATGCTGTTTAGAATAGATAGAGTTAATTTCTCTACACGGGAAGCATACTTCTTAGATAAATCATGTTATTAGAATGCACAATTCTTCCTTACTGATGCTGTCTACAGGATGATTTATTGTTGTTTTATTATTCCTTAAACAAAAACGATATGCGTTACTTGTATTATTATTATTTTCTTATTATTATTATTTTTATTATTGTTATTATTATTATTAATTATTGATTATTTATTATTATTATTATTATTGGTGATATACTATTTTATTTCATATCTCTAGTTTTATTATTACTGCTTCATTTATTTTGATATTAAATAAGGAGACAGCGAATTTAAGAGTTCCCTTTGTTATAGATAAGGAACTGAATCAAACATTTCCTATCATCCATTAAAACGCCTCTATCTTTTTCTAATAAGGAAATATCAAGTGGCAACAAGAAGAACATAATCAATCAATAACATTCTTATTGAGTTTAAACTTTCGAAAAAATAAATTATATTTAAATTTGGTTTATGGTTGTTTCCCACCTATTCTATTATTTTGTTATGATAATGAACCCAGGTGATGAGCCAATTTCCTCACTGAAGAATTGTGAAATGATTTAGAAATCACCTGATTTTGCTCTGTACATCTGGCAGACACACCTTGATCAGCATCAGTATCCAGGGAAACAGTTCTCATTTAGTACACAGCTATGAAAGCTAGTGAGTGAGGATTCTTAATAAAATGAACACGTTAATCACTTCCTGAAATGCATTCCACTTGAAACAAAGATCATCCGAAACAAAATACACAGCTCAGCGAGGGAGGCGATTCATGAGCTATGGGAATCCCGATGTATACCTGTAGCTCATTGTTAACGATGGGGTTCACTCAAGGTGTAAAATAAAGCTGGAACCCACCAGTCCTTCTAAGTTTCTGTCTTGATATTTTGCATTTCCTTCCTTTGAGGTCAGTTTAATTATCTACGGTTGATTGCTTATCTGTTCATCATTAACATCAGCAACTTCGCTGTACCATCTAATGCGTGCTGACGAGAAAAAAATAGAATTTGGAAAAACAAGAAAAAAGAAAGAAAATGATATGTGGAATAACTAAATCAAAAATCATAAAACGAGGGAACTGTATGACAGGGATAAGGAAATCATTAATGAGGTTTGCTTTGGATTTCTGAGTTCTTGCAAGTGAAATATACTTTGCGTAATACTAAGCACTTGCGTAAAATATGTACAAACGATCACCGCAGGCATTGACTCTCATGAAAATGCATTAGGGTCCCTTTGAGAATTGCAATTCCATTCATGCAGCATTCAGTATGCAGAGCGATCACTACCGGTTTCCTACGTACATGATAATCAAGATTTTAGCAATTTAGCGTTTTCTTATGTTGTGACTTGTCTCTAAGGATTGCAGTATAACGATCATTGGCCCAGTTTATCACAAGGACATGTTTATGGGCTGACTTTATCGCTCAATAGGCTAACTTTTAGCTTTCCATCTTTTTCACAGTTGGCAGAGTAACATTGGCTTCTTCCCTGTAAGTCGTGAATTATGAGAGACAAAATAGTTCGGAGTTTTTATGTAAACACATTTAAATTAGAACAGTTTAACTATGGAAAGTGAAGATGTGAGAGTTTCCTGTAACCGAAGCAGATGGGAAGCAAATTCTTTCATTCTGATCAGAATATGAAGAGTATTTCTGTTTACTGCATCTTTATGTGAGGTTTCACACAAAGGCATCTCGTTCAAAGAAAGTCTTGGTCTTAAGTCGGGTGTACCATCCTTTCTGAGCGAAGCAGAGTAATCAAATGGTTTCTATGACTTCGTCACTTTCCAAATGATCCTGATGAGCGAAATACACCGAAAATGAATCAGGTACGGTGGTTTTTCGTGAAATATGAGCAGTCTGAAAAGAAGGTATTTGTCAGAATGCTGATTTAGTTCTGCTATCATAAAACTCATTATTCTTATTAAATATAAGCATACGAACCTGCTATATATCTTTGATTCCGAAGTCTCTACCAGAAAAGAAATTTAAGAAATCGAGTATCAATCCACACCGGAATTTTCGATAATGCGTGATTGACAAATAAACATTCGGACAAGTGAAAATTTGCCAAAAGATGGTTTCGTTTTTTCTTATTAACTGTAAAATTATAAACCTCGTAAACTGAGTTTTAAGATGCAAAAAGTTCTGTAGATGGCCCTATTTCCCGAGTTAATTAGATTAAAGAAGTGGGTGGCATAGAAAAGAAAAAGTAGTCCAACGTGAAAAGATTATTTCTTTTTTTAGGAAAATTAAAACGAAAAATTTCCTAAACTACTGGAAGTAAAGGCCTTGGATAAAAACGTGGACCAGTCAAATCAGTTATGTTATATAAAAGCAAGAGAATTTGAGAATTTAGGAACGTGTATTCCTTGTAATGATAAACTTCAATTAAAAGTTCAAAATATTTTTTATCTATAAATGGGAATTAACATATCGTAATATATGATTAAAACGTAGTTAGCAAAGTAAGAATTTTTGCGAAACGAAAAGTATATAAACTCTAATTATAAATCCGCACTATAAGCAAACTTATCGTTAATTTTAGTTATCAAAGGTACACTATGCTACGTTGATATTAGTATATTCACTGCTGATCTATAAAAATATTTACGGGAATCTCTGAGACACGAATAGTATATGAATTATATAGGTATATCACAAGTATATATTGTAATGATCAACATGCTTGTACTGTTCATAATTAATACTCTATGTATAAAATTCGTTTTGATTTCACATTTTATGATATTTAAAGCCCTAAGAAAAAGGCGAGAGAGTAAAGGGAAGAGAAACTGGAATAAACAAGAAATGCTGCACAGTCCACCAAAAGTTGGAGTAGTAGTCTCCAAGGTACTCATAAAAGAAAGAAAGCTTTAGACATAAAAACTAGCCCGGATTGCTCTCTCTCTCTCTCTCTCTCTCTCTCTCTCTCTCTCTCTCTTTCTCTCTCTCTCTCTCATGGAGTAAGAATGAGCTTCTGGAGCAAGTGCAAAGCTGGCAGTCTATCCCAATGCAAGAAGTAATTTGCTGTGTTCTCTCTTTAACCTTTTCTTACCGGTTAATGAACTCTTGAGAAACATCTTGAGGTTTTTAGAGTGAGGTTCTTTTATTTCATTAATATTTTCCTTAGGTCTGGAAAAACTGTGAGTTTTCTTCAAGTTTCATAACGATTCGGAAACTTTTATGTTTATTTAGCTGAAACAAATGAAAAAAAAATATCTTAGATATTTCAAATCAATAATTTTTTTTATTTGAATATTCGTCAGAGATTACTTTACATAATTTTATTGTAGCCGGATTGATGAGAACGACTACCGGATCTGAGATATTGCATTTTTCTCGATGTTTTAAGGAAAATCTTTTTAGCAGTTCATATCTTTATTCATAGAGAGAACCTGCAGCCGTATGTGGAAATCACTCATAACTAACGATTTACTGACAACCGAAGTATTGTTCAATAACTGATAAATGTTAATAAAAACTGGAGCATTTATTTAGTATCTTTGCCATAATAACATATGTCATCTTACATTTTTCTGAGTTTCATTTCACTCTTATCGTTATTACAGTATTGAAAAAAAAAACAGGTCCTAAAAGCTGACTCTATGACTTCGATCTATGCTAAAGATACGCGGTAGCAACGCGATAATGTTTTGACAGAATGTTTCAATGGATCCATGAAGAATTAGGAAAGATATGCTCCTGTTTAAACGGGCATTTAAAACGGCCGTTGTGGGAAGTGGTCATTTAAAGTGGAACTAATGACAGAAAGTTACTTTGGAAGTTATGTGTAACAGACTTAAGGAAATGTAGGGTTGTTTTAGAGACTTGTGGGAACAGGAATCACTCCCCATGTATCTATTTTGATAATTCAATTTATTTCGGAGTAATGCTTATAATTGGATTAATATCCAATTTTCATAATCTAAATTTCCATGAGTCGTTATTAGACTTGCTTATTAATTTTTAATTTTATAACTTAGAATTACCTTAAACCGAATAGGTAAAGGTGTGTGAGAGAGAGAGCTAGATACCAACTGATCTCAGTTAAAAGGGTTTTATCAGTGTACGACAGGTCTTAACAGCGATGGCAGTGGTAGGTGTCAAGTTTGAAGGCCCGTTTCGGGTTATAGAGGAGAAAAGGGGAAATAGGTTTGTAGTTCTGGATGAAGATATGGGTGGATAAAGTTAACACACATTTCTTAGACTAAAAAAAATAAATAAATAAGATAAAATAAAAGTTGAATGTTTGATTGGATTATTTCTTTGCTTTTGGGTTTTATTGGGCAAACGGGTTTTTGAAATATGGGGATGGGTGCCAATAGAGTTTTGCCATTTTCCTTGCACTCTTTTCACTGGGTTAAGAGGTTATTTATGGGTATCTTTTAGAACGGAAGTAAAATATTGTTTGTATTACTTAGGTTTTTTTTATATAATTTGTAAAGAGAAAAAGTTTTGATGAAGACTAATAATATGTTGCAATTCACTATTGAGGGGATCAGAGATGATTATAGAGGTGGCAATTGCTACACGTAACACTTAAATATTGAGCAGATCAATTTCTTTCATTGTTAGATGAGATTAAATCCCATGTGCAATCAGTAATAGTAGCCTCACTGTTTTTTTTTATCATTATACACTTTGAAGAATGAAGCTTTTGATTGAGAATTTAATGTATTTTCACTGGATGTGATTTATATAGCCACTGTGGGTTAATAACAGTATATCTAATAGAAGGGTTAATTATGGAGATATCTATGGGGGTCGAGGAACTTATTTTTTGTAGTTATGTTACAACTTTTTCCCAGTACATATGACATTAAAATTGGAATATAGTTTGAATGGGTTGTGAGTTTCAATTGACCCGTGACTTGACTCCGGCGAACTGTTCCTTGAGACCATTCCTCAAGGACTACCGGGTGATGTCATTAGAAATGTCTTTTTTTCAGTCCTTTACTGAGGATGCAGACTGATGAAGCTGTGCCACGACAGGTCGTCTTGGTTTCTTCTAGAGGGTTTGCAGCCTTTCGATGGAGGGTGCAGGCTTGTGTCTAAGGACTTTCTTGTCCTCACTAAGTGGATCTACAGTTCATCAACGAAGCTCTTTACGCAGCGCGTACATTATCAGCACGGGGTTGTGGAATTCTGTGACGGAGTTTACTGAATTACCACATTTGACAGAAGTAGAGTACATAGTCTATGTTGAGTGGATGGAAAAGCTGGCTCTAAAAGTACGTATGACTGTTAATCATGAGTCTGTACCGTAGAAGGGAATAAGGAAACTCCGTGTCGGGGGCGAAACGGGTGGTAAACCGAGCTCTGTTAAATATTTAAGGAGGTATTTGTAATAAAGAAACGTTTGTCATGTTCAGTTATCTTGGAGGTGTCTAGGGAGTTCATTCAGCGCATAGCATAGTCAACTTTAGGATTTAGCTGTGTCAATCTTACTGAACCCGCTTGGAAACAACATGTGGAAGCGGAAATTAATTCGACAATTAATCATCGGAGACCTCAACATTGTTTGGGGAGTGTCCGGATACAGTGTCACATGTCCTAGGTTGGAGGTTTCCATCTAAGTTGTATACAATCTCTTTTTGGTCTGGTTCTAATAGGAATTTCTGGGTGGGTCAAACAGAAATGTAATATTCATATGTTTGTTGCAAAAAAAAAAAAAAAAAAAAAAGAATAGTGGCTGAACGTCTGTAGGACACATTAGGAAGTTGGATTTCCCTCTGCTGAAAAAAGTAAGTGTTGAACTTTAAAGGTGTACTCATTTTTTTTTAAATTTTGCCGTTATTGTTTAGTGATTTATCTTCAGTGCATTTGTTTATCAGTATTTTTGACCTGTTATGAAATATTGTGATGTTATCGCCGCTTTTCATCTTTTTATCGTTAATATGGGGTAGTTGTTCTTTGGCAGAATGTTTCAAGGGACCACGATTAATTAGGGAAGATATGCCTCAGTATAAACGGGAATTTAAAGTGGCCGATGTGGGAGTTTGTCATTTAAAATAGAACTAATGACAGAAATGACTTTGAAAGTTATGGGTAACAGACTTAAGTGAAATGTCGGTTGGTTTAGATACTTGGTGGGGGACAGGAATTAGTCCCCACAGATCATAGTTGCCATGCAATGAATTACTTTGCTTCCTGGTAATGAATGCTTGATGGGTTTGAATATCCACCGCTTCCTAATTTCATTATCATTTATTTGTTGTTGAAACTTACTGAATAAAAACTACTTACTTGTAATTTATTATTTGATTTATGCACCTTAGACAGAATAGGTAAATGAGAGAGAGAGAGAGAGAGAGAGAGAGAGAGAGAGAGAGAGAGAGAGAGAGAGAACTTATCGGC